>NC_083335.1:47315954-47556954 GCF_963455315.2 Globicephala melas
GTGATCAGGGTATATCTTTAGATTGAATTTGTAACTAAAGAAAGCTGCACCCTAATTAACTATATTGTTTCCTTTATGAAAGAATGGAAGTGTTGAATTCTGCATGAGCTCCCTCCAAAACTTTAGAAAAATAGTGAGAACCCATGGAAAGTTTTAGTCAGACTATAACATAATCAAATCACTGTTTTGGAAGCTGAATGGGAGTAGTAGGAAGAATGGACTGGAAGAGTAAAAATTGGAGGCAGGGAGGTAAATTTGAAGGCAATGATGCTTGATCCACCAGAGGGCAGACAGCAGAAGCAAGAAGAGCTACGGTCCTGAAGTGTGGAACAAAAACCACATTCACAGAAAGATAGACAAGATGAAAAGGCAGAGGGCTATGCACCAGATGAAGGAACAAGATAAAACCCCAGAAAAACAACTAAATGAAATGGAGATAGACAATCTTCCAGAAAAAGAATTCAGAATAATGATAGTGAAGATGATCCAGGACCTCCGAAAAAGAATGGAGACAGAGATAGAGAAGATGCAAGAAATGTTTAACAAAGATCTAGGGGAATTAAAGAACAAACAAACAGAGGTGAACAATACAATAACTGAAATGAAAACTACACTAGAAGGAATCAATAACAGAGTAACTGAGGCAGAAGAACGGATGAGTGACCTGGAAGACAGAATGGTGGAATTCACTGCGGTGGAACAAAATAAATAAAAAAGAATGTAAAGAAATGAAGACAGCCTAAGAGACCTCTGGGACAGCATTAAATGCAATAACCTTCACATTATAGGGGTCCCAGAGGGGAAGAGAGAGAGAAAGGACCCAAGAAAATATTTGAAGAGATTATAGTCGAAAACTTCCCCAACATGGGAAAGGAAATAGCCACCCAGGTTCAGGAAGCGCAGAGAGTCCCATACAGGATAAACCCAAGGAGAAACACACCGAGACACATAGTAATCAAATTGGCAAAAATTAAAGTCAAAGAAAAATTATTGAAGGCAGCAAGGGAAAAATGACAAGTAACATACAAGGGAACTCCCATAAGGTTAACAGCTGATTTCTCAGCAGAAACTCTACAAGCCAGAAGGGAGTGGCATGATATACTTAAAGTGATGAAAGGGAAGAACCTACAACCAAGATTACTCTACCCAGCAAGAATCTCATTCAGATTCGATGGAGAAATCAAAAGCTTTATAGACAAACAAAAGCTAAGAGAATTCAGCACCACCAAACCAGTTCTATAACAAATGCTAAAGGAACTTCTCTAAGTGGGAAACACAAGAGAAGAAAAGGACCTACAAAAACAAACCCAAAACAATTAAGAAAATCGTCATAGGAACATACATATTGATAATTACCTTAAACGTGAATGGATTAAATGCTTCAACCAAAAGACACAGGCTTGCTGAATGGATACAAAAACAAAACCCGCCTATATGCTGCCTACAAGAGACCCACTTCAGACCTAGGGACACATGCAGACTGAAAGTGAGGGGATGGAAAAAGATATTCCATGCAATTGGAAATCAAAAGAAAGCTGGAGTAGCAATACTCATATCAGATAAAATGACTTTAAAATAAATAATGTTACAAGAGACAAGGAAGGACACTATGTAATGATCAAGGGATCAATCCATGAAGAAGATATAACAATTATAAATATATATGCTCCCAACATAGGAGCAGCTCAATACATAAGGCAACTGCTAGCAGCTATAAAAGAGGAAAAGAGGATTGGGATTGACATGTATACACTGATGTGTATAAAATGGATGACTAAGAAGAAAATAAATAAACATTTAAAAAAATTTTAAAAAAAAGAAGGCAATGATTCTTACAATTCATGTTAAATGGCTCAATTTGCAAATAATCTTTGACATATAAT
This sequence comes from Globicephala melas, assembly GCF_963455315.2. Taxonomy (NCBI): domain Eukaryota; kingdom Metazoa; phylum Chordata; class Mammalia; order Artiodactyla; family Delphinidae; genus Globicephala; species Globicephala melas. Next base: position 47,317,838 of record NC_083335.1, read on the forward strand.
TTGTTTGGAAAAGTACCATAAAATATAACAGTAGTTTAATGACCAATTTAGAACCATAGTGATTGTATAGATCTAGGTCTAGGTAATTTGTAAAACTTAATTTTTTTCTGCCTAAGGACCACCAATTTTTTTTTTTGATTTTTTTTTTTGGTGAAATAAAATGAGTATGTTCATTTGAAAAATAATGTTAAAACCAATACCCAGGTACCTGCCATTCTGTTTAAGACCTAGATTGTTACCAGAACCTTAGAATCCCCTTAAGTGCCCTCTGCCCCAATTGTATCCATCTCCTGGAGGTAACCACTACCCTGATTAATACAGGTTCTCTTGATTATAATTATTGTTTATCACTTCTGTATGTCTGCATAAACAATATGTTACTTTTCCTATTTCAGTACTTTATATAAATGGAATCATACTCTTCTGTGATTTGCTTCATTATCTCATTATAATTTGTGGATTCACCAACATTAACATGTATAGCTGTAGTCCATTCCTTTTCACTGCTGTATACTATTCCATTATATGACTATACCATAATTTGGTGAACTAGTTTAACATGGTATAGATATTTGGCTATTTCAAGTATTTTTCCTATTATTGATAGTAATGCTGTACCAGCCTCAGTTTACATGCCCTGCTACTGATCTGCTAGTCCCTCCCACCCAACCTTTTCCTATGTTCATGCATCTCTAGTAACTACTCATACTATTTCTATGGTCATCAAGGCCAGGAGCTGTTATTATCACGGACTAAAATGAGCACACATGCATGGCACTAACCGGCAAAAGAGACTATTGTGTTGTGTGCCATCTGGACTAGACCATGAGGGCTCTGGCTTCTACACTGATTCCTTGGAAGAAACAGTTGACACAAAATGGCAATGGGGGAAGCCAATTTCCTGCAAAGCAGTCTTTGTCCAGGATGAGTTGAGAGAGAGGAAGGAGGTATCAGATACATTGATCTCTCTTTCTCTTCCCTCCCCCCAACAGACTCTTGTAAAACAAAGTAGTTGCATAAGCCTCTTTGAAGACATTCAAAGATGGAGCCATTTATTACGTTTGACCAGCTTTTGAATATATTTACCCTCCCATCTTTCCTACCTCACTTCACTTTTTAAAAAACTTTTTATGGCTTATTTTAGATATTTTACTTTTTTTCTCCCTCCTGCTTCCCTCACTGCATTCTCCAGTAAAGTCTGAGCACGTAAACTTTTACCTCAACCCCTGTTTTTCAGGGAACCCGGTTTTACACAGCTGCAATGGGCATCTTAACACTTTTTGTTCTTTTCAAGTACATGCTCAAATAGTTTCTTCAGAATATGTACCTAGGAATAGAATCGCTAAGTTGTAGCTATAGTTGTAGCTGTAGAATTGCTGAGTTGTAGTAAATGCTCAGATTGACTAAGCAATGTCAAGCTGTTTTCCTAAGTGATTTATACCTGTGTATACTTTCAGTAGCACTGCATGAGACTTCCTGTTGCTTTACAGTCTCTCCAAAACTTGGTGTTGTCTATATTTTTAGTATTTCTAGTTTGGTGGGTATATAATGACATCTCACTTGACTTTGCTAAGCTTTTCCTTGAATATAAGTGAAGCTGAGGACTATTTCATATGTTCACAGGACATTTGTATTTCATCCTCTGTAAAATGCCTGACCATGTCTTTTGCAAATTTTCTATTGGTACGGCTGTCTTTTCTTCCTGACTGGTCAGAGTTCTTTATATATTTGTGCAGTAATCCTTTCTTGGTTATATGTCTTTCAAATATCTTCTCCTGGCTTTTTTTTTTTTTTAACCCCATATCGATTACCATTTATCCCTGTACCTTTTAATGCATGGTCTGTTTCTTCCACACTGATCTGCAATGTTTGCTCTGTCATAAATCAAGTTTCCACATATACATGGGTCTGTTCTGGACTGTCCATTTTGTTCCATTGTTCTGTATGTCCACCCTTGCTCTAATACCACATTATCTCTATTAATATAGCTTTATAGTAAATCTTGAAAATTGGTAGGGCAAGTTGCCTTGCCTTACTCTTGTACACTATCTTGTCTGTTTCTGATCCTTTGCTTTGCCAAGTCACACACACACACACACACACACACACACACACACACACGCACACACAGACGCAAATAACCTGTTAGGATTTTTTCTGGAATTGCATTGGATATTTAGATCAATTTCTACTATGCTCATGAAGGTGATCAGTTTCTGAGTTTTCTTTTTTGTACTGTACTTGTCTTTTTTTGGTATCTCATAAAATGCATGGGAGAATGTTTCCTATTTTTCTATTCTCTGCAATAGTTTATGTAAGATTTGAATTGTGTGTGCCTTTAATGTACGATAGAACTCTCTTGTCAAGTCACCTGGGCCCGGATTGTTCTTTGATCAAATATTTTTAAACTACTGCTTCAATTTCTTTAATCATTCTAAGACTATTTAGATTTTCTGTTTCTCTGTGAGTTATTTTTTTTTGGTGCTTATATGCTTCTTATTCATTTCATCTGTGTCTTCAAACTTCTTGGCATAGCATTGTTTGTACTTCCCTTTTATCTGTTTCACTTCTGTTATACCTGATTCATGCCCACTTTTTCATTCCTAATATAGCACTTTTGTTCTTTTTCTTCTTGATTAATTTTGCCAAAGTTTTGTTGTCTTCTTTTAATCTTTCCTAAGAACCATCTTTTAGTCTTTCCTAAGAACCACATTTTGACATTATTTATCATCTCTATTTTATGCCTTATATTTCACTAATTCCTGATTTTAGCTTTATTTCCTTCATTTTGTTTTCTTTTGATTTATTCTGATGCTCTTTTTCTAACATCTTAAGTCGTATGCTTAGCTCATTAATTTTGAGGCTTTCTTCTCTTTAAACAGTTTTTGGATTAAGATCTACATACAGAAGACTGTAAAAGCATATACATCCAGTTTAATGAATAATTATTAAGTAACCACTCTTCAGATCAAGAAATGGAGACCTACCAACTCCATTAGTCCTCTGTGCAGTCATCTTGTGTCCCTGATCATGTAACCTCTGCCCTCTACATGTAACCACTACCATGATGAGATATAATTTGTTTATTTAAAATTTTATTACTTAAATATTCATCCCTAAATGATATAGTTTAACCTTCTCTGTTTTTGAACTTTACATTTAATGGAACAAAACATAATGTACCCTTTATAAACCTTATTTTTTTCACCTGATATTATACCTGTTAGATTCATTCTTTCACTTTCATTGCTGTAATCAATTTTGTGAATATACCACAATTTATATATCCAGTGTGCTATTATTAAACATTTGACTTATTTCCGGTTTTTGCTATCACAAATAATCCTTCTATGAATATTCTCGTACATTTCTCTTGGAGCAAGAGTTTCTCTATATACTAGATGCAGAATTGTTCACCCATAAGATATGTGTAAGTTAGCCTTCAATAGAATATGGTAAACAGTTTATCTAAGTGTACCAGTTTACACTTTCACCAGGTACCAATTTGCAATCCTGCAAGCAGTGTACAGTATATAAGAGTTCTCGGAGCTCCATACTTGGTCTTCTCTAACTTTTTACGTGTCTCCAGTCTGGAAAGTGTATACAGGTATTTAGTTTTGCTTTATAATGAGCATTCCCTGATTGCTACTAAGATTGGGCTCATTTTTTTTTCTTCTAATATCATCATTTAAGCTGTATGTTTTATCATAGTTCTGCTTTATTTGCATCCCACTTAGTTTAATAAAATGCATTTATTGTTTTAGTTCTAAATATATTGTAATGTTCATTATAATTTCTTCTTTAACCTAGGAATTACTTCAGAATTTGTTGTTAAACTTCCATATATAGGACATCAATGTCTTACATCTCCTAATTTTGTCTTTATTTTCTCCAGCAACTACAGTGATTGGCTCTCTTTTCAGGGATTTTTTTCCCCACTGCAAAATAACAAAATTTGTAATTACTTAATAAAATTTAACAGTGTAGAGGGGGGAAAAAATACATTGATGCAGATGGTGGACAGGGCCACTGAGTACATTCTCTACGGATACTTGATTCAAATTCATACCTCAACAAAATTACAAATTACAATCTTTTATTAAATTTAAAATAAGGGATATATCAAAGTGAATATTAAAATCTATGAATTATATTGGCATTTACTCAACAAATTTCAATGATCTTTCATATGTATCACTTAGTTTGACTCAACCATAGTCCTGTAAGATAGGTGATATTATGCCTGTCTTATAGATGGCACAGTTCAGAGTTGTTGAGGGCCTGGATTAAGGCTGTGAGAGTGCAGGTTTCTGGATAGATATAAGGAAAATTGCAGAGGTAATATAGATGGGTCTTAGAAGCCATTTTGAAATACAATTAATATTAATTTAGATAAGTATCACAAGAAAAGGAGCAGATTTTAGATGGGAGAAAGGTGAATTTGAGGAGTGGCAAAAAAAATTCATATTTAAACTTATTCATGGAGCAGCATGAAACAATATATTTGGAGGTAAGAAGCCAAGAAATGTCTAAATTTATCTGTGGAAAGGTGATGATAGGAGCCATGTGAGAGGATGAGAGTATCTAAGGGGAGGAATGGTGACTGTGAAGAAGGGCAGAGCCTTGGGTTCTGTCTACATTTGAAGGATAAGTGGAGGAAGAAGAAAGAGCTAAAGAAACTGAACTGAATGCAAAAAAGATGTATGAGGAAAACTGGAGAGTGTAGTTTCATGATAGCCAAAGGAGGAGAATATTTGAATCAGGGAGAGGGTGTGGTTGCCTCAGCTGCTGTAGAGAGGCTGGTTATTAAGAGAGTGAAGAGTCCACAGAATTTGATGATTAGAAAATCAGTGGTGGGCTTCCCTGGTGGCACAGTGGTTAAGAATCTGCCTGCCAATGCAGGGGACACGGGTTCGAGCCCTGGTCCGGGAAGATCCCACATGCTGCAGAGCAGCTAAGCCTGTGCACCACAACTACTGAGCCTGTGCTCTAGAGCCCGTGAGCCACAACTACTGAGCCCACGTGCCACAACTACTGAAGCCCACGCACCTAGAGCCCATGCTCCACAACAAGAGAAACCACCACAATGAGAAGCCCGCCCACCACAATGTAGAGTAGCCCCCGCTTACCACAACTAGAGAAAGCCCGTGCGCATCAACAAAGACCCAACACAGACAAAAATAAATAAATTAATTAATTTTTTTAAAAAAGTTACTTTCAAAAAAATAATCTGTGGTGACCTTATTGAAAAGCAGCTTCAGTAGAGTTGTGGGTCAGAGGCTAGATTGTAATCAATTTAGGAATGACTCAATGGTGAGAAATAGTAGATGATTCTTTCCTGTAGTTTGTAATGAAAAGAAGAGAGAGAAAAGGAGAGTTTAAGGGAAACACTGGCAGAGTGTAGGTTTTTGTTTTGTTTTCTTATCTTAATAGTGACATTTGAGTGTATTTTTACAAGAGAGGGGGAAGTTATCAATGTTGTAGAAAAGATTGAAAAATCAAAAAAGGGGCGATATGATAGGAAATGTGTTGGAGATGGAAAAGTTGCTGAATTTATAGTCAAGAAGTTAGTGTTTATATGCTGGCTCTGCCACTGTCCCGGTTTATGTTTATAGGCAAATCATTTGGCATGTTGTGTTCCCAATTTTACTCATCTGTCCAGTCAGAATAATCACATTTACTATATATATCTTAAGGAATTGGTGTAAAAATTGAATAAATAATATTTGCAGAAGTGCAGTTAGGAATGAATATATATCATATATCTGGGTGCACAACTGTGATAAGTGGTCATTAATATTGATTTCTTTTTTCTTTGGAATAGATATTATTAGTAAGAGTGATAGTGACTGTATGGACACAGTTCCAGAGGGTGGGTTCAAAGGTACCGATGTAGTTTCTCCTTGAAAATGTGTTTAGACATAACTTCCTCCAAAACAGAAGGGAAGAGGAAGATAAAGGGAAAGTTTGAAGGAGAAACTTGAAGGATGTGATTACAGAATATTCAGGGCTTTTTAAAATTCCAAATAGGTAAAATTCAAATTCAAATGACAGATCAGTTATTTGTAAGTAGCCTGAACAAATGTGGGGATACTGCTACTTTTATATCTTATATCGCTAGCAAGAGCTTACAGAAAATTGTTTTATCTTCAGTTTTTTCTCAGGAGCTTCAATTTTTGGTCCACTCTTCATTCTGTGAGTTCTTATATCATCTATGAAACTTGTTTGGAGTTTCTCTAACAATGTTATCCAAGAAAATTTTTTTTTTTTTTTTTGCGGTACGTGGGCCTCTCACTGTTGTGGTCTCTCCCGTTGCGGAGCACAGTCTCCGGACGCGCAGGCGCAGCGGCCATGGCTCACGGGCCCAGCCGCTCCGCGGCGTGTGGGATCTTCCTGGACCGGGGCACGAACCCGTGTCCCCTGCAACGGCAGGTGGACTCTCAACCACTGCACCACCAGGGAAGCCCCAAGAAAATATTTTATGAATACTATGTGCAAAACATTGTGCTAGGGCAGTATTTCTCAACTAAGGATAGTTCTACATACATGAACATGACTCTGGCCAACAAGGGTGTTTACAAATATGGAGGGACAGTTTCAAGGGTCACAATAACTAGAATGCTGTTGGCATTTTGTGGAAGGGGGCTACAGTTATTAAATATCCTTCAGTTCATAAAACAGTCCTACACATTTGCTAGAGACTGTGGGGAACAAAACATTAAAAAACAATTTTGCTTTAAAGCAATATGTATGTAGTTTCATTGTGGATGCAAGACATACATACTAAAGATTCTGTAACAGTAGAAGATACTGCTGAAGTATGTAAAATAAGTGGGAAGGATAATGGCATTATTGATAACAGGGACCATACCCATTCCATTTTTTCCTGGCTCCTAACCTACTGCCTGGAAAATCATAGGTCTCCAATAAATATATATTGAATGAATAAGTGAATGAATGAATGAATATATGATCTAGGATTTGAGAAGAGAGGTGTCAAAGGGAATAGTGTGCTGCAGTGACAAGAGCACAGAATTGGGAATCAAGAAGGAGGCTTGGGGTTCTGGTCATTATTTGCCCACTGGCTCTGTAATTTTAAATAAATCATTAAATTTCTAAGTCTTGATTTCATCGTCTATAGACAAGACCATTGTACTAGATTATTTCTAAGAAAATTTCCAACTCTAAAATTCAGTGGTTCTATGAATTAGGGACAGTTATGTATAGGAGATGAAGTTGGAATTGGGTGTTAAAGTGTAGAGCAAAAGGAGTCAATGCTTGGAAGGGAAGGCAGTGTGAGCCTTGTCATCATAGAGTAAGTCTGAATGTTCAACATCTTCTGGAGAGGAAAGTTCTTGTTTGGAAGTAATGACTGGCAAGTTTGGGGCAATGACTGTGGTAGCCTTTGAGATTTAGGCTAACAAGGTGAATTTAATCCTGTAGATAATTGATTTGGCTTTTGCTTCACTCAGTCCAGTTTTAGAGTAGCATCATTGCTTCAGGTCCTTCTCACTGTGTTCTCCCTGCCAGATTAGCCAAAATTGGTCATAAACCCTTTGACACTACAGTTGGAACTGTTGACCTTTGTCTGTGGAACAACTTTAGCCCTGTATGTTATTCTCCTAGGCCAGAGTTACTCAAAGTATAGTCTCCTGATGATAACTTCCAAATCTCCTAGGATGTGTGTTCAAGATGCAGATTCTCAGGTCCTACACAGATAGGCTGAGGCTGAGTTTCTAAGGGGTGCTATCCAAGAATCCATATTTAAAACAAGTGAATCAGGTGAGTCTTATGTACAGAACTGGCTTCATGGGAGTGTGACCTGTGCAATCACACTGGGCCCCACACTCAGAAGGGTCCTGCACTTGGTTTAATGCTCTGCTGTTGCTCTCTTGAGATTGTTAAACATTTTGAATAAGGTGTCTGCTTTTTGATTTTGCACTGGGCTCCACAAATTCTATAGTCAGTACCACTTATGAGAAGTGCTAAAGTTTGAGAACTACGACCTTAGCTCAGTCCTTATGTATTCCCCAATTCCTTCCCATTCTCATTGGTCTTTGTCATAGTGTGCCTAGCGTGACTTTTACGAAACAGATGGGGATTATGACATCAGGCAATTATAAATGTTGAAATGGCTTTTGGTAGAAATTCAAATGACAGAAGGTACGTTTTTTTCGAAAAAAAGTTTAATAGCATTATGGTTTGTAGAAAATAAAGACTGGAGGTTGGGAGGCAATTTAGGAGATGATTGTAATAAATCATACCTGAAATGATGAGAGTTTGAAAAGGAAAGGTAGTTGGAATGGAAAGAAAGTAATGAGTTTCCAAACAAAAACAAAGGAATTCATAGCACTTGGTAATTGATTAGTTATATGCCCAGAAGAGTTCCCAAGCCTTGGGGCCAGGTGAATGAAATAGGCATGTTATGAGAGGCATTTGGGTGTGGAAGGAAAAAGACATTTCATTTTTGATACATAGCATTTGGTGGCAGGTAATCCAGGTAGAAAGGCCCAGTTGGATATTACAAATTAGAGCTAACGGTTTGATGCAGAAATTAAAGCCTGGAGCATCTTCAAAAAAGAGATAACACTTGAAGCCGTGAGAGTACACCTACTGGACTGAAAAGACGTCAAAGTGTAAAGAAAGTGAAACACTAAATAGACATCTTTTGCTATCTGTAGGTAGAAGATAGGAGAAGTGCTGTAAGGGGGAAAGGAAGAAGTCGACTTCTAAATTGAAGAAGTCGATGGATACTTTAGGAATCTTACATTTGTTTCAGCTCAGAGTCAGCGGAATAGACTGGACAGCCACATGCTGTTTTTGGCTTTGTGGCCCTGTGAGTCTATCACACTGCACAGGTATAATTATTATTATATGGCTGAGTAAACCCAATTCATTCAAGATGTTAATATTTCTCTGGTCATCACCAGTGATGCATAGCGGCATCATTTGTCAGTATCTGTTATACTGCAGCTTGCCTTAAGAGACTGTTCAAAGGAGCAAGAAAATCCTGCGTAAAAGAGGTGATTTGTTACCTTAAATGTCAAAAGAATGCACATTGGGAATGTGGAGAATGCTACTTAAAAATAGGTTAGAATGTTGACTGGGGTAATGCAGTTGCTTTGATTATGTCATGATATTGTTCAGATTTAAAAGAATGAGTGTACTTTTTGTTAGAAGAAATAGGCTATGGGTTGTCTAATCCATTATGGTGGAGATTTTCATCGGAAGTTTGTTTTGAAATTGCTGTCACACATTTAATTGTTGGAATTCACAGAATCTCATGCTATCCCCACCCACCACCACTTCCAACAAGGTAAGTTTTTTTTTAAATAGGATCATGGATCCTGTAGACATTTTTGCATGTTAGCTTGAAAACACTGGTCATGGCAGAAAGGAAGCCAGACTTAAAAATAAAATAATCATTTTCATTTATAATTTGAGCTATGTCTGTTACACAGAGAAACAGGTAAATTACATGAAACCTTTTCTGTTATGAGAACAGATCGAGCACTTTAATAATACTTTGCAAATCTTGAAAAGAGCTCCTGACAATGATACATCATCTGTGGAAGCTGTATGAAGCAAAAAAATAATGCCTGCCTAATCCATGCCAGTATTTTGTCCCAAAGCTAAAATTAACAAAGACCATCCAACCCTCTACCATGACCAAAAAGAAGAAAGCCCTAACATGTGCTTTAATTAATGTTCAGTGTATGTAATTAGTACAATAGATGATCTACCACTTACCTTCGGAAATAAAGAAAACTCCTCTCTTAACTAGTCTGATTATAAAATGTCCCTAATATTTTTATTCTTCACAAAGACTTATTTTCAGTATAAGAAATCTAGTATGCTGAAATATGAAAAATATATTCTTTATCTAAGCAATAAAAAGCCTTTGAGAATTTATAGCTACTTTGAAAAAGCTACTGAACAGTGCACAGGGAAAAGTTCCAATTATTTTTAAGTCGTGTGAGGAAATGTATTGTTAAGTTGAAAGCAAAACTGTCAGCAGTCTCATGATGCCTCAACATAATGGGCAACCACTTGAATTAATATTTTAATTTGCCTTGTTCTTATTAGAGGACATGTGGCAGGTTTCCATCTTGGCTGTGAAATACTCTGATTTTAATTTTGGTAAAATCCTTAGCAGTCGTTTCATGCTGTATTTGATGGGAGGCTAACATTCCATTATCCAACATTCCATTAACAAGGTTTCTTCAATGAATATGAGGTTTTAAAATGAAATTTGCGTATCTGCCATGCAGTGATTCAACAGTCAGTCTCCTTGCTTCTTTGTTACTGTGAAACACGATGCAGATTAGTGAAAGCACTTGGTTCTACATCTTTATGGTTTCTCCACTGGTAGATATGTTTGGATAGATCCGTTATTATGCTAATTTTCTCGTGTTATCTTTGGTTGCCTGAGACCATGGGACAAGAAATTTCACAAATTTTGGAAAATAATAACATGATTCTCAGCAAGGCAATCACAGGGACACATTCAGATGTGAAATTTGTCTTGAACTATACAAATACTTCCATGTTTGTCTAGCATCAGAATCACTGAAAGGAGGGAGAATGGAAGATGTCCACTTAATGATAATGTGTAATTTTTGCTATTTGAGTAACACTACCTTATCCTTAAATTTGAAGGCTGTAAGAGAAACTGCAAGATATTAGAGGAAAGACTAGAAGAACATCACATGGTAGAGCAGACTGATAGGGATAAGTTAGAAGAAAGGAGGAAGTGACGTTAACCTCAGAGTGGATGGATTAGTGTTTAGATTAGAGCAATGTCTGTGAAAATGTAAAACCACTGGTAAGTCCAGGAAATTCATAGAGCTAATTATAGAGGTTTCAAAGATGATTCCTGGGCAACCAGTCACCATCAGGAGTAATGCTGAGATTGATGAGGAATTTGGGGATGTTGTGGAAACATTCTGATCACAGTCTAATTTTAGGTAATAGAAGATAATTCAAGGAAAAAATCTTATGGACAATCAGAATCAAGGGAGTAAAAATGCGTGGGGAAGGTGAGATGCAGATTCACTGTATGCAGGTGAAACCGAAGCTATGAAAACAGAAACGCAGTCTGTTGGAGTGAATGTAAAGAGACTAGGTCAACCTCACCTCTTAAACTTTTTGAGGAGCTTGAGGGAAGACTAGTCTATGTGGGAGGGAGCATTACTAGAAGAAGCCTTTGGGTGTGCCACTTTAGAGTTTCTTGTAGTGCCATCTGCTGTCCACAGAGAGCTCCGTACTGTGGTAACTATTGTTTTGATTACTGTACTTCATTGAAATATAGTGAGTGAAATAAAATAATGGAGTGCATTCATTCCGCAGCAACTAGGATGCAAGCGTATTATTATAAAAGGCTTGAAAGTACTCAGAAGTCCCTGACCACTTATGTAGTTAATTCAAAAAACGTGACTCTTGTTTTGCTAAGCCATCACTCTCTCTGACAAAAAATCATTGGAATAAAAGTCTATTTTCCAGGCAATGAAAATGAGCAGGGCAGTTTTCTTAATGGCTCCAGTAATAGCAGTGGACTACAGGATTTAAGCAGTCCTTTTAGAGTGAATAACTAGGAACAAAATGGATGAAACTGATGTATAAATGTGGCTTATGTACTTATATATGTTTGTGTGTATATCAACTACATTTTAATCTGTAGAAAGAGGAGCACCCTTTACAAATTGTTTATTGAATGACTGATGCAAATCTCCTAAACCACCTCCTTTTTTGCTGTTACTTAAATAAGACTATCATAAAAGAATATGTTCCAGAAAGTCATGCCCTTTAGGAACAGAATGAGTAGGTAGGATAATTTATATTTTAAATAAACGACTGTGGGGAAAGAAAACTTCCTTGGATTTCTTGTTGCTCCTGTAAAAATCTCCAGCCTTCTGACACAAAAGACATGTATATTATATAAAGATCGAGCATGTTGGCTTTCACTTCCCCTAGGAACATTTTACTGTTCATATACCATGAGAAGTAGATCTGTAGCCACTTGTGTAGCTAATTGCTCTGATTCAAGGGGGACAAATGGTTACAGTCCAAATGAAGTCCATAGGTGAAGCCCTGGGGTGCCAGAAAGCCTGGAGCTCCATATTCCTAGGCATTTCCCATGTTTTTCCCTTGAAGACATCTTTAGAACTTAAAAACTGGAAGCACCTAAGGTTTATCTGACTCTTGGAAAGATATGTTTATATTCCTAAAGATTAACGTGAGAATCTAGGCTCATTTCCATTTCAGCTCAAAAGAGCAAAAGTTTTGTGTCCACCCTCTCTTTTCATGAGGAAAGGGATGACATCTTCTTCATATAAATGGAGAAAATCCATTGTTTGCCATCATTTACCTATGAAATATCTGCTGCTTGAGTAGGAAATTTGACGTGGTTCTCATGGTATCATCCCAAGGTAAGGAGGAGGAAAATGCTTAGTATTAACTGTAAGGTAATTAATGAGAAATCTGTCTCTGATCCAGAACACCTTGTTTGAGCATTAATAAAGATGAATAGATAAAACCAACAGACTGCATGGTCAAATTGACTTTTGCAAACGGATAACACTACAGGCACAGTCTTTTGAGACTTTCCAGATTTAATATTAGGCACTGTCTTAGGTATTATAGCACCCTATGTAATTGTAGTGGTTTGTGAATAGCTCCTGTAGTGACAGAAGTTGGTGGAGCTTACTGTATACCGCAGAAAGACAGGCTTGATAGAAGCTATGGTGTAGCCTTTATCATTTTATCCACAAAATTTCTGCTAAAACAAGAAATTTAAAAATCAACTAGTTGACTGGACCGGACAACTATTCCAGAAATGCCAGAGGCCATTTTCCCCCAAATATAGAAAGATGACTGTGGATAGTTTTTTACCTCAGGTTTTAAGTTTACTTCATTAAGCATGCACTCAACCTCAGTGTCTTGAAGCTTTGTAATGTAAATGTACTTCTGTGTGTATAATAGAGTCTATCATTTACTAGTTTATATATTTATATACAACTTATAGATAATTAACACTTTACAGTTTATAAATTGCTTTGAAATTGATTAGCACTTTAAGTCCTTGTGACAGATATAGGAGGTGGGCATTGATTCCCATTTCGAAGACAGAGAAACTGAGCTAAGTGAGGTGACAAGGCTTACCAAAGTCATAGTTGGAAAGCATGGCCTGAGTCCAGGATTTCATACTCCAAGTTTTTATTTGTTTCAATCACAGAACAGCTATTTATCATTTTCTCAGAAAATTCTTAAATATTATGGTAGCTTATGGAAATATTTTTGGAAGCATTTATATATGCAGACTAAAAAACGCAATATAATTTAAGATTCTGATGAGAATGGATGGTTTAAAAAATGTTAAGCAACTCTTTTGGCACCTGAGAAAGAGTATCCTCAGAATAGGTATTCCAATGAACTCCATATTAAACTCTAATTAATACCTTCTGTTGATAGAAACCAGAAAAAAATTGACTTTAGATTTTGAGGTATTCTATTTTTCCCATTTGATCATTGTTAAAGTGAATAATTTGGCTCCTTCTCATGAAAAGTAATTTTCAATGAAAGAAGTTACAAGTTCATGGCTTTAATGAAAGGTTGTTCACTTTACCTTGCTTTTCCACATGTAGACGTATTTTTGATGTATTTGTAGGAGGAGGTGAGCTCTACGTCCTACTATTCCACCATCTTGATTCTCCTGTTCCACTTTACCTTGCTTTTAAGTCCTATTCAGTAGTTTCCATAGCATCAAACGTCATAGAATTGTTAGGATATGTAGAGGATATTGGTTGTGGCCAACCTGTCATTTGTTCGCCATTCCAAGTTTCTGACAGAACCACATTTTGTTTAGGAGTCCTCCAGACAGACATGGAGCTGAAGGATCCTCCTATACTTCCTTCCTCCCCTTTGTCCTTCACAGATGTTCCTCCAACAAATATCTTGCACATACAATTCCACCTTGCTTTCTGCTTCTCAGAGGAGCAAAATGACACAGACATGAATGTAGAAGCATGTAATCCAACTTCCTCTTGGAAGCCTTCCTAGAGCCAGGGAGAAACAAGCTCTGGGATGAAGCAGACATTTTAGGCAGCAGTGGAGAAATGGAAAGGATCTGGTTTCTTGAGGATGCCAGTAAAAGGCTGAATCAACCAACCCTGAATTTGTCTTATTTCTGAACTAAGTCTTATGCAAATTCTACTCATTTCTTTATTGTTTGAGTTTAACTAATGTTTTAGGTTACTTGCAGACAAAGTAGAGAAATTTGTAGAGTGCTTAGCACAGTGTATGAACATAGTATGGTTAAAAGAGTGGACTCTAGACCCAGGCTGCTTTGTTTCAAACTCCAGATGCACCGCTTACTAGGAATCTTATCTTGGGCAGGTAATTTAACTTCACTTTCCTTATTTTAAAAATGGAGCTAATAATAGCAACTACCTCATATGGCCGTTAGAAGGAATAAATTGACATACAAAAGGCTTTGAACAGTGTTAAGCACATAAAAGTATTATATAGGGGGAGACCTTCAAGATGGCAGAGGAGTAAGACGTGGCGATCACCTTCCTCCCCACAAATACATCAGAAATACATCTACACGTGGAACAACTACTACAGAACACCTACTGAATGCTGGCAGAAGAACTCAGACCTCCCAAAAGGCAAGAAACTCCCCACGTACCTGGGTAGGGCAAAAGAAAAAAGAATAAACAGAGACAAAAGAATAGGGACGGGACCTGCACCAGTGGGAGGGAGCTGTGAAGGAGGAAAAGTTTCCACACACTAGGAAGCCCCTTCGAGGGTGGAGACTGCGGGTGGCGGAGGAGGGAAGCTTCAGAGCCACGGAGGAGAGCGCAGCCACAGGGGTGCGGAGGGCAAAGTGGAGAGATTCCCGCACAGAGGATCGGTGCCAATGATCACTCACCAGCCTGAGAGGCTTGTCTGCTCACCCGCCGGGGCGGGTGGGGCTGGGAGCTGAGGCTCTGGCTTCGGAGGTCAGACCCCAGGGAGACGACTGGGGTTGGCTGTGTGAACACAACCTGAAGGGGCGGGAGGGATTCTGGGAAAAAGTCTGGAACTGCCTAAGAGGCAAGAGACCATTGTTTCAGGGTGCGCGAGGAGAGAGGATTCAGAGCACCGCCTAAATGAGCTCCAGAGATGGGCTTGAGCCACAGCTATCAGCGTGGACACCAGAGACAGGCATAAATAAAATAAAATGGTCATGAAGAACCTAGGGGCAAGACGGGAATAAAGATGCAGACCTACTAGAGAATGGACTTGAGGGTACGGCGAGGGGAAGGGTAAGCTGGGACAAAGTGAGAGAGTGGCATGGACATATATACACTACCAAACGTAAAATAGATAGCTGGTGGGAAGCAACCGCATAACACAGGGAGATCAGCTCGGTGCTTTGTGACCACCTAGGGGGTGGGATAGGGAAGGTGGGAGGGAGACGCAAGAGGGAGGAGATATGGGGTATTTGTATATATATAGCTGATTCACTTTGTTATAAAGCAGAAACTAACACACCATTGTAAAACATTATACTCCAATAAAGATGTTAAAGAAATAGTATTATATAAATTTTATTAGTAGTAACAGTAGTAAGTGATCAACTAATGTTAATAGTAGTTGTTATATTTACAGTATTACTGTTGTTATTATTTCAAATATATATGATTAAGTTTCTGTGGAAAATTATAGTTTAAGGAAAGAATAATTACAATTTGGTCAGCAATAGAAATATTATCATATTTATTGCATAATTAAAACAGATATTCAGGCATACAGATTAATCGGTAAACTTTTGTTTGTTTGTTTGTTTGTTTTTGTTTTTGTGGTACGCGGGCCTCTCACCGCTGTGGCCTCTCCCCTTGCGGAGCACAGGCTCCGGACGCGCAGGCTCAGTGGCCATGGCTCACAGGCCCAGCCACTCCGCGGCATGTGGGATCCTCTCGGACTGGGGCACGAACCCGTGTCCCCTGCATCGGCAGGCGGACTCTCAACCACTGCGCCACCAGGGAAGCCCTAAACGTTTTTTACATTAACAAAATAGCAAGTCTCAGGAATAAAATGATTAAATCACTTCTATTCTGATGATAGGTTTTTACTACCGCGTCAAATCAAGCAGATAATTTCAGTCTCAACTCATTTTGTTAGTCTTTCATTCAGACTGGATGATTTCTGTCTATTAACAGCAAATTCATATGGACTATACTTTCTCTAGTCCAGTTATATTTAATATTTGCTGTCAGAATCACAACAAAGGTGGATTAATAGCATTTTCTCTCCTTACTGGAGAATAATTGATTTGCAGTAGAGATTGAGAATACTACAGCCACTTCTTATTTAGCTTGAGTAGGAGTGGCTATTTCTAGAACTACTGGAAGTTCTAAGTTGTCAGTAAAAAGGTTGATGATTTCTCTAAGACAGGCCTCTTAATTTTGGATAAATACTTTTCAGGGCTATTTTTTATGATGTTATTGAATTATGTACTCCTGCCTGCTTCCCACCATTAGACAGTACAACTGCTATGACCTTACACATGGAAAAGTATCAACTCTCTGATTTTGACTGTAACCTATAATTAATTCAGTTTGAATGATGAAATCGTGTATATGAAGCTCTAGGCTAATATATTTGGATGTTTCTATGTAGTCTATAGATTTTCCCCTTTGTCAAGGTAATTTCTAGTTCATTATTGGTAAGTAATCATGAATAGTGCATATGTATAGACTTATGACTCAAAAGAATGTATAAGTGTGATTTAGTAGCAATAAAATACATTCAACTCAGTACATAACAATAAAGAATTTATAAATTAGCAACATTTAACTTCTCTTATTTGTCTTAATTAAGATAAGGGTATTTAGCCAAGAAAGTATCTGATTAGCCAAAATATGTATCAGTCAAGCTTTCCAGGGAAATGAAAGTAGGTGCTCTATCATTACATATTTTAAAAATTTAATTTGAAATAATTTCAAACTTACAGAATCACTTTAAGAATAGCACAAGGGACTCCAATTATCCTTCACACATATTCACCAGTTGTTAACATTTTGCCACTTTTCCTTAATCATACTTTCTTTTAGATAGTAGGCATAATACTATTATCTAGCAATAGTTTATATTCAAATTTTGCCAGTTGCTCCAGTAATGTCCCAATAATGTCCTTTTTGGCAATGCAGGATCACACATTCAGTTGTCATTTGACTTTAGTCTCTAATTAGAATGTTACCTCAGCCCTCTGTCTCTTGTGATATTGATATTTTCAAAGATTATAGGCATATGTTTTGTAGAATGTACTTCAGTTTGTATTCATCTTATGTTTCCTCATGTTTAAATTCAGGTTATGCATTTTGGGCAGGAATATCATAGAAGAAATGTTATGTCCTTTAAGCTACATCACATTTCCCATCACCAGTGATGTTAACTGATTTTAAAATGATGTCTGCTGGTTTGCACCGCTGTTTGTAATTAATAGGTAATTTGCGGAGAAATGCTTCGATACTATGTAAATATAGTATATCATTCTTCATATATTACCCAACAGTATTAGTGGCTGTTGATGATTCTTAGAACAAATTATTAATATAATGGTTGCAAAATGGTGATTTTCTAATGCCATCATCTTTATCATCACTGGGTTTTTTTTTGGTACTAAAGGCATTCAAACATACTTGGCTCTGTGATTTTTCAGTCTCTAGCAGACGCTAAGAAGAAAATAAGAAGACAGAATGTTCAGAAAAAAAGGAAACCACACTGACAGCGTAAGTGGCAGGTTGTAGAGGAAAAGAGGGAAAAAAATATAATGATAAAATCTAAAAACTTAAAAAGCAGAGCAGTATGTGTGTGCCTCTAAGTTGAACACTTTAGGTCGTAGTCTATTTCTCATCTTGAGCGATAGAGGCATAAAAAGTCCCCACTGCAGAGGCAAATACTTGGCTTAAGAAATTACTCTAGACTGTTCTAACCCTTTGCTTTAAAGTTTATCCCACAGTTTTCATCGTGTTGATTTCATGTCCAGAATTTCTCTGTTGGATTTGGTTGGTTTGTATGACATATTGGTTTAGCCTGTTTCCAAGATGAAACATTTTGAATTTTACCTTGGGCTCCAGTCACTGTATCCCTTAGGTAAATAATGCCCACCTTGGGCTTCCCTGATGGCTCAGTGGTTAAGAATCTGCCTGCCAATGCAGGGGACATGGGTTCGAGCCCTGGTCCAGAAAGGTACCACATGCCATGGAGCAACTAAGCCCGTGTGCCACAGCTACTGAGCCCGCGTGCCTAGAGCCTGTATTCCACAACAAGAAAAGCAACCGCAATGAGAAGCCCACTCACTGCAATGAAGAGTAGCTCCTGCTTGCCACAACTAGAGAAAGCCCGCGCACAGCAATGAAAACCCAATGCAGCCAAAAATAAATAAATAAAATAAATTTATAAAAAAAATAATGCCCACCTCTGTGCTTGAGATAGGAAACTTCAGCCTAAGCTTCTGTTTCCCTGGCTCTTGCTTACTTGGGAGATGAGATGCGAGAGAACCCACTGATGTCATTTAGTGAGAGGTTATATAAAATTATACCCTTTAGTAGCTTCTAAGGTCACCTAGAGGTCACTTTTATAGACCAGTATAATAGTTGACAAATTATGAATTATTAATAATCAATATATTAATATATATTCACTAATGATTAATGATCAGTGAATTAATAGAAAATGACTCTGAGGCATTGAGAAGATATAAACACATGTTCAACATAATTTATTTAATAAATAAGGAAAAAGTGTATCTATGAATAAGCAAAAATAGAATTATTATTTTATATGCTTTTACACTTAAAACATACTTAACACTTTTTGTCATTTTTTTTAACTTTCTTTTTATGCAGCAGGTTCTTATTATTTAACTGTTTTATAAATATTAGTGTATACATGTCAATCCCAATCTCCCAATTCATCCCACCCACACACCCACCACTTTCCCCCTTGGTGTCAATATGTTTGTTCTCTACATCTGTGTCTCTATTTCTGCCCTGCAAACTGGCTCATCTGTACCATCTTTCTAAATTCCACATATATGCGTTAATATATGATATTTGTTTTTCTCTTTCTGACTTACTTCACTCTGTATGACAGTCTCTACAAATGACCCAGTTTCGTTCCTTTTTATGGCTGAGTAATATTCCATTGTATATATGTACCACTTCTTCTTTATCCATGCGTCTGTTGATGGGCATTTAGGTTGCTTCCATGACCTGGCTATTGTAAATGGTGCTGCAATGAACATTGGGGTGCATGTGTCTTTTTGAATTATGGTTCTCTCTGGATATATGCCCAGGAGTGGGATTGCTAGATCATATGGTAATTCTATTTTTAGTTTTTTAAGGAACCTCCATACCGTTCTCCATAGTGGCTGTATCAATTTACATTCCCACCAACAGTGCAAGAGGGTTCCCTTTTCTTCACACCCTCTCCAGCGTTTGTTGTTTGTAGATGTTCTGATGATGCCCATTCTAACTGGTGTGAGGTGATACCTCATTGTAGTTTTGATTTGCATTTCTCTAATAATTAGTGATGTTGAGCAGCTTTTCATGTGCTTCTTGGCTATCTGTATATCTTCTTTGGAGAAATGTCTATTTAGGTCTTCTGCCCATTTTTTGATTGGGTTGTTTGTTTTTTTTAATATTGAACTGCATGAGCTGTTTATATATTTTGGAGATTAATCCTTTGCCCATTGATTCGTTTGCAAATATCTTCTCCCATTCTGAGGGTTGTCTTTTCATCTTGTTTATGGTTTCCTTTGCTGTGCAAAGGCTTTGAAGTTTCATTAGGTCCCATTTGTTTATTTCTGTTTTTACTTCCATTACTCTAGGAGGTGGATCAAAAAAGATCTTGCTGAGATTTATGTCAAAGAGTGTTCTTCCTATGTTTTCCTCTAAGAGTTTTATAGTGTCTGACCTTACATTTAGGTCTCTAATCCGTTTTGAGTTTATTTTTGTGTATGGTGTTAGGGAGTGTTCTAATTTCATTCTTTTACATGTAGCTGTCCAGTTTTCTCAGCACCACTTATTGAAGAGGCTGTCTTTTCTCCATTGTATATCCTTGCCTCCTTTGTCATAGATTATTTGGCCATAGGTGTGTGGGTTTATCTCTGGGCTTTCTATCCTGTTCCATTGGTCTATGTTTCTGTTTTTGTGCCAGTACTATATTGTCTTGATTACCTTAGCTTTGTAATATAGTCTGAAGTCAGGGAGTCTGATTCCTCCAGCTCCATTGTCTTATCTCAAGACTGCTTTGGCTTTGGGGTCTTTTGTGTCTCCATACAAATTTTAAGATTTTTTGTTCTAGTTCTGTGAAAAATGCCATTGGTAGTTTGATAGGGGTTGCATTGAATCTGTAGATTGCTTTGGGTAGTATAATGTATGTTTCATTTGAGTTATTGTATTGCTCATCTCTGTTTGTTTGTTCTTTAATTCTCCTAGATCTTTGTTAAACATTTCTTGCACCTTCTTGATCTTTGCCTCCATTCTTTTTCCGAGGTCTTGAATCATCTTCACTATCATTATTCTGAATTCTTTTTCTGGAAGGTTGTCTATCTCCACGTCATTTAATTGTTTTTCTGGGGTTTTATCTTGTTCTTTCATCTTGTACATAGTCCTCTGCCTTTTCATTTTGTCTATTTTTCTGTGAATGTGGTTTTTGTTCTACAGGCTGCAGGTTTGTAGTTCTTGTTGCTGCTGTCAGCCCTCTGGTGGATGAGTCTATCTAAGAGGCTTGTGCCAGTTTCCTGATGGGAGGGACTGGTGTTGGGTAGAGCTGGGTGCTGCTCTGTTGGGCAGAGCTCAGTAAAACTTTAATTCGCTTGTCTGCTGATGGGTGGGACTGGGTTCCTTCCCTGTTGGTTGTTTGGCCTGAGGCGACCCAACACTGGAGCCTACCTCGACTCTTTGGTGGGGCTAATGGCAGACTCTAGGAGGGCTCACACCAAGGAGTACTTCCCAGAACTTCTGCTGCCAGTGTCTTTGTCCCTGCAGTGAGCCACAGCCGCCCCCTGCCTCCACAGGAGACCCTCCAACACCAGCAGGTAGGTCTGGTTCAGTCTCCTATGAGGTCACTGCTCCTTCCCCTGGGTCCCGATGCACACATTACTTTGTGTGGGCCCTCCAAGAGTGGAGTCTCTGTTTTCCCCAGTCCTGTTGAAGTCCTGCAATCAAATCCCACTAGCCTTCAAAATCTGATTCTCTAGGAATTCCTCCTCCCATTGCCAGACCCCCAGGTTGGGAAACCAGATGTGGAGCTCAGAACCTTCACTCCAGTGGGTGGACTTCTGTGGTATGTGTTCTCCAGTTTGAGTCACCCACCCAGCAGTTATGGGATTTTATTTTATTGTGATTGCGGCCTTCCTACCATCTCACTGTGGCTTCTCCTTTGTCTTTGGATGTGGGGTATCTTTTTTGGTGAGTTCCAGTGTCTTCCTGTCAATGATTGTTCAGCATTTAGTTGTGATTCCAGTGCTGTAGCAAGAAGGAGTGAATGCATGTCATTCTACTCCACCATCTTGAACCACTCCTCCACTTTTTGTCATCTTTAATGTCTGTGGTATTCACCAAATAAATGAATAACTTAGTTAGCTAATCATATATGGTTGAATGTTCAGATTATTTCCAATTTTTCATAATTCTAAGTAATGTTGGGAAGAACAATTTATAAACAATATACTTATATATAGATAAGTTTATTTCCTTGAAACCCATAAATGTAGAATGTTTGAATTAAAGGGAATGGACAATTCAGAAGACTTTGTCTTATACTTCCAAAGTACCCTTCAGAAAGATGCAGTCATTTGTGGTACCCCCAGCTATGTGAGTGTTAACATGATTTTATGTTTGTAATTTAATAACTAGGATATATTTTATTTCCATCACCAGTGAATTGTTTTCAAATGTTTGTTGGTATTTAATATCCCTTTTCATTTTTCTATTTATGTCTTTTCTCATTTTTGAATTCTTTTGTTTTTTTCTGTTAATGATTTATGAGAGTCAATATTAAGGAGATAAATACCTCCTTGCATCTGTACACATATTCTTTTATATCTGATAGTAGAATATTGAATTCTTCTTCCTGGATACTTCATAGATTCAATATTAAGTATTTTATAATGTCTTGTTCCAGTTTTGAATAGGATATTTCCTTCCTTTATGTTTGTATTCATTTTATATATTTATATGCTATTGCTCTCACCAGTCACTCTCCTAAACTCTCATATTCATTTTAATAGTTCATGCAGTTGATTCTCATGAATTTTCTAGTAGACAATGATACTACCTGTGAATAGTAGTAAATACCTCTTTCTTTGCAATGTATTTTCCCTTTTCTCTTTATCTTATTTAATTGACTAACATTTCCAGAAAAATGCTAACTTATAGTAGTGATAATGAGCATCCTTTTTTTTTTTTTTTTTTTTGACCACAGAGTGCAGTTTGCAAGCTTGTGGGCTCTTTCCCCAACCAGGGATTGAACCCAGGCCCTTGGCAGTGAAAGCACAGTGTCCTAACCACTGGACTGCCAGGGAATTCCCTCTTATTCCTGTCTTTAAATGGGTTGAAATTTAACACTGTTTTAATATTTAACCTTATAGTTTAAATTATGTGGAAACTTCAATTAGATAACCTAGAGCATACTTCTTCAATACCAAAAAAAGACCTCACTTTTAAGTAAATTTTTAGAGAAATAATCTGAGCCATTCCTAGATTTGAAATGCTGAGTAAAATGCGAAAAAGCATTTTGTAGGATTCTCAAGCTTTTTGCATGACAAAAATTATGTATACTTATGGTCTATTTCTTTTTAAAATTAGGAAATATGGGTTGGATTTAATTAACATTTCCCATTCTTTTTAGGTAATTAAAGCATTAAGCCTAGTGCTCAGCATTTTAAAGAATCTTATGTACTTTATTATTTGTTGACTGCTTATTTTTACAAAAAAGATAGCTCAAAACTTTCAGTAAACTTGTAAAAATGGTCTGTAACCATTCACACTTGCTAAACGCAAAATGGTTTGAGTGGATATAGAACAAAACCCAAAGCAAAACAAAAGCAGAAACAAATTTATTGAATTTAGTCAACTGACTTTTTCTTTGTAATATATATTATTCTAAATGCCTATTTGGTTTAATTGCTCTTTATCACATCAGTACAGTTGGCTTTTGTTTAATGCTATGATCCCAGATGAAATGGAAATGTTCTTTTCACATTTTAAAAGGTGTTTTGAATTTTGTACGTATTTCCTCTTCTTTGAATATAATCCATTTAATTTTTATGTAGGAACATTAATATTTTCAAACAAGAAATGCAGAGAAATGAAATTGATGATCAACAGATTTGGGTTCAAAGAGCTAGTTTCCGGGCTTCCCTGGTGGTGCAGTGGTTGAGAGTCCACCTGCCAATGCAGGGGACACGGGTTCGTGCCCCGGTCCGGGAGGATCCCACATGCCGTGGAGCAGCTGGGCCCGTGAGCCATGGCCGCTGAGCCTGCGCCGCCGGAGCCTGTGCTCTGCAATGGGAGAGGCCACAACAGTGAGAGGCCCGTGTCCCGCAAAAAAAAAAAAAAAAAAAAAAGAGCTAGTTTCCAGTTCTGCCATTTAGAACGTTTATTCATGAATGTTATGACTACCCCTACAATATAAATTGAGGTTCTAAAGAAAGTCCCTATTTGTATCATTCATGTTCTGTTTTTCTAAATATTTTAGTTGAGAAACAAGAAAATCACTGAAATAATGCTTCTAGGGTTATAAGCATCCAAATAGTAAAGGGTGTTTTGTTTATGAGAGTGTCCCTACATTTTTAACTGCCTTTCACTCTCAAGTTAGATCTAGGAAATTTGTATCTGACTGTAATTTTCCCCTTTAAACTATAGCGATCAACCTTTTGGCAGAGTGTTAGAAACTTGATTATTTGCAGTTTGTGTGCATTTTTAAGGCATTGCTTGCTCGGTTTTCCTCCTAGCCTCCTCCCTCCTTCCTATCCCTCTCCTTTTCTTCCTACCTTCCTTCGTATTTTTTTCTTTTGCTTCCCTTGCTCCAGATTTAAGCAATTTCAGAGACATAGTCTTAAAAGTAGCTAGGTTCTATAATATTAATTATATGTTTTCTATTATTGTCATATAGTGATTCAAAACCTTGGCAATTCATTGCAAGTGTGATGCTGATACAGAGTGGCCTGGGATGATGAGAGGGGAGGAGGAAGGGAGAGAGGGAGGGAGAAAGGGGAGAGAGAGGAGGAGAGAGAACGAAGGAGGGAGGGACCGAGGGAAAGAGAATGAGAGATTGGAAAGCAGTGGGTCTAATTTATTTTATTTTATTTTTTATTTTTTTTAACATCTTTATTGGAGTATAATTGCTTTACAATGTTGCGTTAGTTTCTGCTTTATAACAAAGTGAATCAGCTATATACATATATCCCCATATCTCCTCCCTCTTGTGTCTCCCTCCCACCCTCCCTATCCCACCCCACTACGTGGTCACAAAGCACCTCATAGAATGAGTTTGGGAGTGTTCCTCCCTCTGCTATATTTTGGAAGAGTTTGAGAAGGATAGGTGTTAGCTCTTCTTTAAATGTCTGATAGAATTCGCCTGTGAAGCCATCTGATCCTGGGCTTTTGTTTGTTGGAAGTTTTTTAATCACAGTTTCAATTTCAGTGCTTGTGATTGGTCTGTTTATATTTTCTATTTCTTCCTGGTTCAGTCTCGGCAGGTTGTGCTTGTAAGCTGGCATGCCATAGTGGAAAGTGCAGTGCACTAGGGGACCTGAGTTCCTGTGTGATGTAGGTAAGTCACTTCACCTGTTGGGGGCAGGAGGGTCACATCTATTAAAAAAACAGAGGCAGCAAGGACCTACTGTATAGCATAGGGATCCGTATTTAATATCTTGTAATAGCCTATAATGGAAAAGACATATATATATATATATATATGTATATATATATATATATAAAATATGTATGTATAATTGAATCACTTTGCTGTACACCTGAAATTAATACAACACTGTAAATCAACTATATTTCAATAATTTTTTTTTTTAAATGGAGGGAATTTTCATCTCTAAGATCACTAGAATATAAATTCCATCAGGACAAGAATTTTGTCTCTCTTGTCCTCTGATGTATCTCC
The DNA here is from genome assembly GCF_963455315.2 of Globicephala melas. Taxonomy (NCBI): domain Eukaryota; kingdom Metazoa; phylum Chordata; class Mammalia; order Artiodactyla; family Delphinidae; genus Globicephala; species Globicephala melas. Next base: position 47,343,014 of record NC_083335.1, read on the forward strand.
AGCACCCAGAACAGTGTCTGGTACAGTGTAGATGCTCAATAAATAAATCTTGTTGAATGAGTGAGGTCATTTCCATCTCTACTGTTGAATAATAGTTTAATAATTGTTCAAGAAAAGACAGTAGCATGGCAATGGTAAATGTAAACTTTAGCTAATACAGGGTGTTTGCTTGCTCTCTCCTGACACACAGCCTCTAACATCTCTAAAGACAATAGCTAAAGTGGTGCCCTGATAGGTGCCTAAGGATTTAGCTCTCCTCGCCTTATGCTCCTATGAAAGAAAACCTCAGGAGACTTCCCTCATGGTGCAGTGGTTAAGAATCCACCTGCCAATGCAGGGGACATGGGTTAGAGCCCTGCTCTGGGAAGATCCCACATACTGCAGAGCAACTAAGCCCATGTGCCACAACTACTGAGCCTGCACTGTAGAGCCCGTGAGCCACAACTACCGAGCTCGTGTGCTACATCTACTGAAGCCCGCGTGCATAGAGCCCATGCTCCACAATAAGAGAAGCCACCTCAATGAGAAGCCCGCGCACTGCAACGAAGAGTAGCCCCCTGCTCGCCACAACTAGAGAAAGCCCACGCGCAGCAATGAAGACCCAACACAGCCAAAAATAACTAAATAAATTAATAAATAAATAATTTAATTAATTAAAACAAAAAGAATCTGCCTGCCAATGCTGGGGACACTGGTTCGACCTCTGGTCTGGGAAGATCCCACATTCCATGGAACAACTAAGCCCGTGCACCACAACTACTGAAGCCTGCGTGCCTAGAGCTCGTGCTCTGCAACAAGGGAAGCCATCACAATGAGAAACCCACACACCGCAATGAAGAGTAGCCCCTGCTCGCTGCAACTAGAGAAAGCCCGCGTACAGCAATGAAGACCCAACGCAGCCAAAAATAAATAAATAAATTATTAAATAAATAAAAGATTTGCTTTAAAGAAAAAAAAAGAAAACCTCAGGAAACCTCATTTCTAATCCTGGATTTCCCACTAGCTGCATGATTTTGGTTTTTTCACTTTCTTGGAAAAAAATTTTTTCTCATATGAAAAATGTCGTATTGGTTAGACTACTTTAATCATACATTTATTCATCCATTCATTCTTTCAACATACATTTATGGAATGCCAGTTTGTGTAAGGGGTTGAAATGCATAAAGAAACTGATTTATCAGATCATTAAATTTCTAAAATTCTGTGACTGTACAAGTGTCTTTATAGGTACAGGCATTAAAAAGGAATCACTAAACTAAAACTGTTTCCTGAGTTTGGCTTTATAATTTTTAATTATATTTTATTCCAAAAGGAAAAATTAGTTATTATATTTATATTAGGTACTTAGACTCCCACCTTTATTTTTTAATCAGAAGAAAAAATTAATTAAGATATTTCAGCTTAATTCTTCAGCAAGGACTAAGTCTTGATTCCAGTGAACGTTAGCTTTTCCTGCTGGATTTATTAGATGATGATTTTTTAAATATCTGATTTTAATAAACCCCAATATTATAAGCAGAAGCTTTAATAAATACCACCATGTATTTCTTCAAGTTTTCTTTTTTCTCACCTCAGCATAGAAAAGAAATACTGGCATTTTCTAAAATGTTCTCGCCTGGCTGATTCTGTGTGAATATAAAATGGTTATAATTTGCCATACTTTTGTGGTTTATAAAAAGGGGGAAAATATGACTAATTTCTTGCAAGTACATGTGGCTTCTATATGGATATTTTGTGAGGATGGGAGTGATTGGCATGATCCATCTCTGACCCACAGACCCTTTCGTTATATCTGAATGGCTGTACCTTGATGTTCTTATCTGGTGTCAGTTATTGCACTGTGTTCTCACTCTCCTTTTTGACCTAACAGATGCATGAACTTGTAAGTTCAAACTGAGCCGTTATGTTTTAGAATGTCACATCACAGCATGGTCTTCCTGCAGCTGCAATTGCTGCTTCCTGTCTGTTGGCTGCAACACCATGTTGCTTGAGTTTGGACATCAGTGGGTTCTTGGTGTTTGTGCTACTGCCAGGGTGGGCCAGACATTCAGCAAATGGTTTCGTAATGAGATTGGATTCCTTTGCTTAAAGTTGTCCATACTTTTGACTTCTGACTTGCTTTTGTTTAAAGAAAGAGTTATTTGTATTTAGACAAAGAGAAATCATATATTACTTCAGGTGTTTGACTTAGAGATTCACTTGGAAAGCCTAGGGATGGGTGCTATGTTTTGGAGAAGCTAAATTGATCAGGATCAATTTAAATTGATCAGGATTCATGATAGGAGCACCTTGGTGCCTTCATTGACTGTATAAATATTTTTTATTGTCAGTTTCCAGTCTAGAGCTATTCTAGTGGTGTGGGAGATAGATGAATGAACTTAATGAGGACCCAAATTTGACAAAGCGATTAATATAAAAGAAGACAAATCCTATATGTAATTAACTATAAATACAAGATTGAAAAATATAAGTGATAGAAGAGAGGTACATGTAAGTGCTCAAAACGTTCAGAGGATGAAGAAATAACTTCTAGTTAAGGGGCCAGAGGAGGCATAGAGGAAGGACACTAGAGTTTGATTTTGGACTTTAAGTAGGTGTTGAGGTTGCAATCCAGATGGGGAATAATGTGAGCAAAGGTACAGAAATAAGGAAATCCTTGGTATATACTGCGATCAATGACTAAAAGTAAGGTAGTCTTACCACTAAACTATTAAGTGTTGGAAAAGAAGCCTTACTGGTTTTGTAGCTGTGTTTTGGCATTTCTTCCTTTTTAAAATTTATTTATTTATTTTTGGCTGTGTTGGGTTTTTGCTGCTGCACGCGGGCTTTCCCTAGTTGCAGCGAGCGGGCTTCTCACTGTGCTGGCTTCTCTTGTTGCAGAGCACGGGCTCTAGGAGTGCAGGCTTCAGTAGTTGCAGCATGCGAGCTCAGTAGTTGCGGCACACGGGTCATAGAGTGCGCAGATTTCAGTAGTTGTGGCACGCGGGGTCAGTGGTTGTGGCTTATGGGCTCTGGAGTGCAGACTCAGTAGCTGTGGCGCACAGGCTTAGTTGCTCCACAGCATGTGGGATCTCCCCAGACTGGTGCTCGAACCCATGTCCCCTTCACTGGCAGGCGGATTCTTAACCACTGTACCACCAGGGAAGTCCCTTTTTTTTTTTTTTTTTGGCATTTCTTCATTTTAAAAATACACCAGAACTCAAACACTGGAAACATTCAACCTCTGAAATGCCAGACCTGAGCTCAAATTTTCCTTCAGTCCTAGAAAGAGCAGTTTCTTCTGTTCAAGTTTGATTTTTCACTTGTCATCTTCCTTCTATTTCCTTCTGCTTTCTCTGAAATGATAACCTTATTCTATTAGCTGAGCTATCTCTTTTGTTTTTTTTTATTTCTAATGGCTCATCTACATTTTATTTCTAATGGCTCATCTAAAGCCTCTCCCAATGTAAAAATAAAACAGATTCCTGTGTCTATGGCTTTCACTTTCTCTTCTTTCTTTAAAGGTAAATTTACCAAGTGTCTTATTTACTTGCTGTCTCCATTTTCTTCCCTATATTTACTCCTCAACTCCCTGCAACCTGATTCCCTTACTCATGACTCCATTCAAAGTGCCTGGCCAGTGGAAATTAGGTGGAAATATTGCATGCAGTGTTCAGAAAGCACTCTTACAGGAAAGGGGTATTCCTTCTATCTTTCCTTCATGCTTGCTGGAATGCAGGTATGATGGCTGGAGCTCAAGCAATTATCTTGGCCTATGAAGTAATGGCCATGGCTTGAGAATGATGGAGCAGCCCATGGAAGGAGCCTATATTCCTCATGACTTTGAGAAGCTACTCTAGCTACCCTGAACTGTTTGCCTTTGGAAAGAGAAATAAATTTCTTTTTATTTAAGCTGCTGTTATTTTGGATTTTCTGTCACTTTTTTTAGCTACACCAACTTCTAACTAACATAATGAGTAATGTTAAGCATTTTTATAAGGCTTATAATATTACTTATGCACCAGTGATTCCCAAATCCAGATCACTGTCTTTCTCCTGAACTTCAGTTGATTCAGGATTTCCTGCTGAATTTATCCTCATGTATACCTATGCACATCTCAAATTCAGCGTGTTTAAAGATGAAGTTATTTTTTCTAATTCCCTTCCTATGTTTTCAATCTCAGTTAATGTGGCCCAGAACAGACACTAAAGAGGAATTATGAACTTGACCACCCCCTGAACTTTAACTGTCCTCTCTTCTTAATCTTTATTATTACAGACTTACTTTAGACCCTAATCATCATTCTCTTGCAATACTTCTATAATCTTCTAACTAATCTTTCTACTTCAAATCTTGTCACATCTCTAATCCATTTACTAATCTGTCACCACAGTTGTATTTCTGAATAGAAATCTGTTTTTTCTGAAAGAAATACTATCTTGCTTAAAATTCTTCCATGGCTTTACCTTACCGACTAGATGAAGTAGAATCTTCCTAGCATGGCATGCAAGGCCCTCCATGAACTGTCTCCTGCCTACTTTCCCAGCTTTATCTCTACCAAATTGCCTTTCTGTTGCACATTATTCTTTCAGTATTTTTTCCCTGCCTTGGTTACCTTTTCCCCATCTTCAGTTCTATATTTAGACTTTCTAAAAATTTATTGAAGTATAGTTGATTTACAATGTTGTGTTAGTTTCTGCTGTACAACAATGTGTATAATATATATATATATATACATTCTTTTTAAAATATTTTTTCCATTATTGTTTATCACAGGATATTGAATATAGTTCCCTGTACTATACAGTAGGACCTTGTTGTTTATCTATTCTATATATAATAGTTTGCATCTGCTAATCCTAAACTCCCAATCCATCCCTCCCCCACCTCTCTCCCCCTTGGCAACCACCAGTCTGTTCTCTATGTCTGTGAGTCTTTTTCTGTTTCATGGGTAACTTCATTTTGTCATATTTTAGATTCCACATATAAGTAATATCATATGGTATTTGTCTAGATTTAGACTTTTAATTGAATAATAGTATACACAGTTCAATTTTTATGTCCTTTCTGAAGACTTTTCTCACCAACCCCAGGGAGAATTGACCATTCTCTCAGGTCTGCCTCACTTCACTCTCAGACTTGTATACTAATATCCATAACACTGGAAGATAATTGAGAGTAGAGAGTTGGTTACATGCATCTTTGCATCCTCAACCCTTACCAAGGTACCTGACAGAAGTATGTACCTAATAAATGTTTATTATATTAATTAATTGAGTGGATAATAGTAGCATTAGAAATGAGAAGTAAATTTTAATTAGAGGCATATGAAAGAGGGAAAATCAGCAGGGTTTAGTCACTGATTGGATGAGGGAGGTAAGGGAAAGAGAAAGGCCCAAGATTACCCTGCTATTTTAAGCCTCAATAATGAGAGGTTATGGTTATATACTAGGAAAATATGGAATGCAGGGAGGAATAAGTTTGGAATGGAAGCTGAGATCTGTTTTGGGCATCTTAACTTTGATATGCTAGTGGTATAGACAGGTGAGAATTGGATGAAAATTTCCTGGAGTGTCATTAGATTCCCTGCACAACTAAAACATCCTCTCACTGGATTATTAACGGACATCACAGGATGTAATTGGTCAGTTTAGGCTGAGAGGAAACACTAGGAACCACAAGATTCACAAGACTGAAGAAACACGAGGCAGGATTCAGGTATGGACCAGGAAACAGGCATCATTGGGAATAAACAGTCTGGTTTCTTCCATCATGTAGGGCGCTCTGCCACTATATCAGATTCACATGTGTAGCCACTATGCCTCAGATGTTTTATGTCAAAAGAGACTGTTGTAGTTTCAAACAATTGCTTATATCTGATCCCAAGACACTTGATAACTAACCTCTAAACCTTTCTGTCAATAGCGAGTATAAAGGATTTGCTAAAAGTCCCCCTCTCCTAATATGAATAAATTCGTGTATCAAAAAGTTATTGCAAAAACTTGACAATGCAATCATAAGATGAGAACCAGAAACATCAAGAAAACCACAGATTGCTAGTTAGTGCTTCAGTTGCACTTGTTTCTGGCAAAAAATGCTAAAATAATTAAAAAAAAATAGAGATCATCATAGTAATATTATTCTCCAGATTTTTTTAAGAAAGAAAAAAGGAAAACAAAGAAGCAAACAATCCCAGTTTAGCTCCTAGGAATTATTCACAGAGACTTTTGCAGCAGCCTGCCAGGAAAATCTCTTCTCAGAATTATTGTCACTTTTTCATGAGAATATCTGAAAAATCAATCTCCAAGTTGAGCCAGAATTCAATAAATGAATTCAGTGAATTAAATGTTTACTTAGCATGCTAAATCCCGAGGATAAAAATGAAAAGAGACACATTCCCTGACTTCAGGGAACTCACAGTTTAATGAAGGAATTCTATACCTAGGTTTAGAAATATTTTTAAAGCCAATCTTATCTCAAGAAGACACTTGCAGAAGGGCAATTATGCACACCTATAACAGAATTGTGAACTTTGTGTTCAGAGCCCAGTAGTCTCGGAGTACTTACTATACCAAATGACATGAAAACTCCTCTGACTCTTGAATTGTTATCTTTTGGGAAGTTCATTGATCCATATCCAAGAGAATTCCTGAGTTGAGATCCCAGCCTTACTAGAGGGTTAGCAAGAACAGCAGTTCCAAATAACTGGAAAAAGTCTAGATTCATGTTACCAAATAGACTATGTACTATTGGTAGGACAGAGTTCTGGGTAAATTTTGAAGCAAAGATACATGTTCCAGGGAGCCATAGTTTCTGAAGTTCACAGTCTAGTGATTTGTTAGATATTTTGGATTAGCCGGATAAATGAGCTGCATATCTTGATTAGCTGGTTAACTCCACCAGGAGTTAGATATATGTTTTGAGATAATCATACGTTATTGCCATCCAACATGCTCTAAGGATTATTTATTTTCTTTCTTTTTTTTTTCAACTGGTACTCAAGATATTTTATTTTAGCATATGGCTAGAGTTTGATTTCATCTATCTTGTCACTTGATGAGGCAAGTTGCCTTTGTCCCCGTGCATTGTAGCCGATGCAGTGTCTCTACTTATAAGACATTAAAGGGTATGTCTCACTTTAAATATATTAAAAGAAACTCCAATTATACAATTTAAGATTTTTAATATCAGCCTTTGGTTGAATATCTCTTGGATTAATGTTTACTGGAGGTCAAAAAGAATGGTTAACTATCTATATTGACTGCAGAGAAAGCTACCGTTCATTCTAACCTACATTTGTAGCTTTTTAGGAAGGTATTCCTGGCAATTGCTGCAGTTGGCTTCTTCAAATTTAATGGGAACCAAGATTCAGAACTGGTTTTGAGGGACCAGTGGGAAGAGTCTGGAAAATAGCCATTGGTTAAGCTGAACCTGGCCCAGATACTTTAAAGCCTTGCGGATATATTTAGATAAGGATTATTTCTTAACTTATCAAGTCACTGTCAGAGGAGGAGGCCAGAATCAAAGAGGAGATGAGGATCAGAAAGGTCAGAGCAAATCAAGCACAGAGCATTGCTAGGTGTCAGGCAATAAGCTGGGCATAAGAACAAGGTTTGAGGAGTGCGTAAGTACCATTTATTGAGGCATTTTCCTAAGTTCTGAACACATCACCTTGTTTATTTTCACTTTGCCTTATTTTTTAAAAAAATTTACTAGTGATAAATTGAGTTAGAGTGGTTAAATAATTTGCCCAAATTCCATAACTAAAAATTGGTGTCAGTGAGATTCAAACCTAAATCTGCTTGCCACCAGAACCATTGCTCTTAACCAAGAATTCTGAACTGTCAAAAAGTTGAACGTGTGATCTGGAACACAGTAGATTGTAATGACTTATATGGGAATGGAATCTTAAAAATAGTGGGTATATGTATATATGTATAACTGATTCACTTTGCTGTATAGCAGAAACTAACACAACATTGTAAATCAACTATACTCCAATAAAAATGAATTTAAAAAATAAAATAAAACAGAAAAAAAAGAATCAGACTGATGAGCCAATTCAAGGGTCTAAGAGAAAAGCGTTAGGAGAGGAAAGAGGAACACCTTGCATACTTCAGGCATAGAGTCTGGGAGGGTAGAGGAGAGGCAAATCGACGATAACATGGAGAGTTTCTGGGGTGTTAAATATCTCTTCCGCTTAACTTGCAGGTTAACATCTGCTAAAGATTTTTCTTTTTATAGTTGTGGTTTGAATTATTAATGTGATTCTGATACTGTGATTGGGAGTTATTGAAACTAGAATTTGGGGGCATAGGGAAAAATACAATCTTTACCTGAATGGGAAATGTCAAGATAGCTTTATAGTAACTCAATGGGTTTTCTTCTGGGGGAGGTGGGGGGAGGACTATAGCAAGCAATTGTATTATAAGTTCTGGATCTTAAGAAGGAATTTCTGTAGTCATCTAAATAAGATTTCACTTTCAGAATTAAATCTGTGTATGGACAGGATTGCATTCTGTACCTTTCAATTTTCATCAGGTTCTGGTTTCATGTCTTATTTCCTTTGAAGAAGGTGATTATGGGACAGTATCCATGTTATCATATGGATCTGTGCCCGGCCCATTAGAAATATTGTCCTGACACCCTGCAAAACTTATTTTATTGAATATAGAAATGTTTGCATGTTTCAACATGCACGATGAGTCAGTGTAGGTAGGAGATACATAGATGTCTTTCATTATGGGATTATCGTTTCATAGTGCTCACCACTTCTCTCAGATTGCATCAGCCCTAAGAAACTTCCGTGTGTTGTTTGCATTTAACTGCTTGTTTACATTTCACAGCAATGATTTTTGTTACTGTTGCTTTTTTTAAACTATAAAATATTCCAGCTTTTGTTATGATATTTCTTGCCCTCCTAGGAGCACTATCTGGATTACACACCTATGCACATCCCTAGATGTTTTAGAGATGACAATTCTGCTACTGGTGATCACTATCAGTATGTCCTTGCTAATAGGATATAAACTTCCAATACTTTGTAGATTCCTGTGTTCCTGTAGATTCCTGTGTTAGGAATAGAATGGTGAGCAAGATAGACTGGCTCTGTGTACGTCACCTCTGTCATATTTCTTTATTCTTCTTGGACTCAAAGTTGATGCTTAATGAAGCTTGGACAAATAATTGGTTGCATTGAACTGGGGGAGGTCTACAATCACTATATAATCTATCAGTTATCCATATAGGTGTAGGTTGTGGCTGAAACTATTCTATGCAGTGACTAGTCCAATGTTTCTCAAAAGGTGGGTTTCTTGCACTATCTGCATTAGGATCCCCTGGGATGCTTAATAAAAATGTAGATTTTCTGCTCTTTCCCCAAAGGTGTGGTGCAGTGCTTGGAATGTGCACATTAACAAGCTCTTCACTTGATTCCATCGCACCTCAATAACTATGATACTAGGCAATATTTATTGAGTACTTATTATACCAGGCATTATGTTAAGCACCATATATATATATATATATATATATATATATATATATATATAATTTAATTCTCATAACAACCTATGATATAGGGTCTTTTTGTTGCTATTAGGAGAGGACTCTAAAGCACAGAGACATTAAGAAATTTTTAGAACCACTAGTGATTCTATCTGAAGGGAGCAGAATATGCCACCCTAAAATATGCCATTTTGGCATATTGATTATTTTGAATTAAAGTTACTTAAGAAGCAGCCAGTGCAAAAAAGGCACTCTGACCCTCCTTTGTCCTTCTGAAAGCAGGAAATAAATCTCCTATGTGAAAGGTACCCTCCCTGTACCAGGAGAGTAGAAGGCATTCTTCTCACCAGAGACAGGGAATTTAGGGCCATGAAGGCTGTATAAACAAACCTTGCTACTTCTTAACTAATTTACTACCTGAAGCCCAAACTTGTTTGTCTTGTCAGTTCTTCACAAATTCATTGTTTCTTTGTCTAAAAGGTGTAAAAGCCGCCTGCTTTGGGTGCTTCTTTGAATGTCATATTTCTGTGAGCTCTCTCGTACATATGAAACTAAATTGGTTTTTCTCCTGTTTATGTATTTTGTCAATTTAATTATTAGACCAGCCAAAGAATCTAGAAGGGAAGAAAGGAGAAGTCTTCCCCCCTTACAGATCCCTTTGGTTGAATTTACTTGGTATCAAATTATTCAGGTAGTTCATTCAAAAATTCAGTGAGCCTGACCACTTTGGTGTCAAATAGATATGCTGCTTATCTCAAAGATCAGAGCCCCATCCTCCAGTGCTTCTATTATGAGAGGCTGCGAGTGACAACAATCTTGTCAGTGGGAAGTCTATAGTAGGGTCTGATGATTTGTGTATTTACTGACCTTTTCTACCTTTCTTAACACCCTAAAAAGAAGATAATGAAAAACTGCTGGGATATTTTCAGCAAGTAGGATTTGGGTTTCTTCTGCACGCAGGTGCTTTCTTTCAGATGTGTATGCTCTTAAGAAGTTTAAACTGTTAGTGATCAAATGGAGTAAAATAGGGTACTTGCCCAACATCTTATCATATACGTTGCTGAGTAATCAGACCAAAAGATAATTGAAAAAACAGATTGCCAGTTCTTAATTATTGATATTTTAAGGCAGTAGGGTATAATGGAAATGACACTTGATTCTGTGGCTCTGTGACCTTGGGAGGACAGTTGATTTGAGGATCAGAGATGAGATCATAGTTGTTATATATGAGATTGATCCCTAAAGCTTAGATCAGTTTCTAGTTCCATCTGCATACAGCACACAAAAAGGGAAGTATTCAGAGTCCTCCCCTTTGCATATAGAGAAGACTAGTACAACATTTTAATGTGTCTCATTAACAAAGGACACATGTTGAATTGGAAGCAGGTTTGATTAAAGGATGGAAAGAAGGGAGAAAGGAAACACCATGCCTGCTAATCTCTCTCATTAAGTATAGAATTCATTAGAAAGGAATTCGTGGAAAAAATAATTTAAGGGTATACATTGATAAAATCATTTCGTGATGTGCCCTTCATTTTGACTAAGAACAGCTGTAATTACCAAATTGATTAAGAATAGCTATAGGGGCTTCCCTGGTGGCGCAGTGGTTGAGAGTCTGCCTGCTAATGCAGGGGACACGGGTTCGAGCCCTGGTCTGGGAGGATCCCTCATGCCGCGGAGCAACTGGGCCCGTGAGCCACAAGTACTGAGCCTGCGCGTCTGGAGCCTGTGCTCCGCAACAAGAGAGGCCGTGATAGTGAGAGGCCCGCGCACCGCGATGAAGAGTGGCCCCCTCTTGCCACAAGTAGAGAAAGCCCTTGCACAGAAACGAAGACCCAACACAGCAAAAATGAAAAATAAATAAATGAGGCAGAAGGAAATAACTGCCCTTTAAAACAGATTAAAAAAAATTAAAAAAAAAAGAACAGCTATAATCTAGGTTCCTTGCACAATAAAGTATGAATTGCTAAATTGTCCCTTATTTATTCTTGCTTGTTGTATCTTCATAAAAATAATTTCCTATGTATGCTGATCAGATCTTGGGGTTCTTTGGGATATTTTAGGTTTGTTATTTGGATAGTTATTTAAGTTAGAAAGATTAAATCAAGAAAATTTTACTCTACCCTGATTGTTAGTGCCTGGGAAATTAAATGCACTAAGAAATGAAAGTCATTTTTGTCTTAATCAACATAACAGATAAGAGACAATGACATAGTAGCGTGAACTTTAAAAAATAAAATGAAGTATACTCTGTAAAAGTAAATTCAATTTGCAGAGTATGAAAACAAAATCATTAATATTGTTTTTTTTTTTACATCTTTATTGGAGTATAATTGCTTTAAAATGGTGTGCTAGTTTCTGCTTTATAACAAAGTGAATCAGTTATACATATACATATGTTCTCATCTCTCTTCCCTCTTGCGTCTCCCTTCCTCCCACCCTCCTTATCCCACCACTCTAGGGGGTCACAGAGCTGATCTCCCTCTGCTATGCGGCTGCTTCCTACTAGTTATCTATTTTACGTTTGGTAGTGTATATATATCCATGCCACTCTCTCGCTTTGTCACAGCTTACCCTTCCCCCTCCCCATATCCTCAAGTCCATTCTCTAGTAGGTCTGTGTCTTTATTCCTGTCTTACCCCTAGGTTCTTCATGACATTTTTTTTTCTTAAATTCCATATATATGTGTTAGCATACGGTATTTGTCTTTCTCTTTCTGACTTACTCCACTCTGTATGACAGACTCTAGGTCTATCCACCTCATTACAAATAGCTCAGTTTCGTTTCTTTTTATGGCTGAGTAATATTCCATTGTATATATGTGCCACATCTTCTTTATCCATTCATCCGATGATGGGCACTTAGGTTGTTTCCATCTCCGGGCTATTGTAAATAGAGCTGCAATGAACATTTTGGTACATGACTCTCTTTGAATTATGGTTTTCTCAGGGTATATGCCCAGTAGTGGGATTTCTGGGTCCTATGGTAGTTCTATTTGTAGTTTCTAAAGGAACCTCCATACTGTTCTACACAGTGGCTGTATCAATTTACATTTCCACAAACAGTGCAAGAGAGTTCCCTTTTCTCCACACCCTCTCCAGCATTTATTGTTTCTAGATTTTTTGATGATGGCCATTCTGACTGGTGTGAGATGATATCTCATTGTAGTTTTGATTTGCATTTCTCTAATGATTAATGATGTTGAGCATTCTTTCATGTGTGTGTTGGCAGTCTGTATATCTTCTTTGGAGAAAGCTCTATTTAGGTCTTCTGCCCATTTTTGGATTGCATTGTTTGTTTTTTTGTTATTGAGCTGCATGAGCTGCTTGTAAATTTTGGAAATTAATCCTTTGTCAGTTGCTTCATTTGCAAATATTTTCTCCCATTCTGAGGGTTGTCTTTTGGTCTTCTTTATGGTTTCCTTTGCTGTGCAAAAGCTTTGAAGTTTCATTAGGTCCCATTTGTTTATTTTTGTTTTTATTTCCATTTCTCTAGGAGGTGGGTCAAAAAGGATCTTGCTGTGATTTATGTCATAGAGGGTTCTGCCTATGTTTTCCTCTAAGAGTTTGATAGTTTCTGGCCTTACATTTAGGTCTTTAATCCATTTTGGGCTTATTTTTGTGTATGGTGTTAGGGAGTGATCTAATCTCATACTTTTACATATACCTGTCCAGTTTTCCCAGCACCACTTATTGAAGAGGCTGCCCTTTCTCCACTGTACATTCCTGCCTCCTTTATCAAAGATAAGGTGACCATATGTGCGTGGGCTTATCTCTGTACTTTCTATCCTGTTCCATTGATCTATCTTTCTGTTTTTGTACCAGTACAAAACTGTCTTGATTACTGTAGCTTTGTAGTATAGTCTGAAGTCAGGGAGCGTGATTCTGCCAGCTCCGTTTTTCGTTCTCAAGATTGCTTTGGCTATTCGGGGGCTTTTGTGTTTCCATACAAATTGTGAAATTTTTTGTTCTAGTTCTGTGAAAAAGGCCAGTGGTAGTTTGATAGGGATTGCATTGAATCTGTAGATTGCTCTGGGAAGTAGAGTCATTTTCACAATGTTGATTCTTCCAATCCAAGAACATGGTATATCTCTCCATCTATTTGTATCATCTTTAATTTCTTTCATCAGTGTCTTATAATTTTCTGCATACAGGTCTTTTGTCTCCTTACGTAGGTTTATTCCCAGATATTTTATTCGTTTTGTTGCAATGGTAAATGGGAGTGTTTTCTTGATTTCACTTTCAGAATTTTCAACATTAGTGTATAGGAATGCCAGAGATTTCTGTGCATTAAATTTGTATCCTGCTACTTTACCAAATTCATTAATTAGCTCTAGTAGTTTTCTGGTAGCATCTTTAGGATTCTCTATGTATAGTATCATGTCATCTGCAAACAGTGACAGCTTTACTTCTTTTCTGATTTGGATTCCTTTATTTCCTTTTCTTCCCTGATTTCTGTGGCTAATACTTCCAAAACTATGTTGAATAAGAGTGGTGAGAGTGGGCAACCTTGTCTTGTTCCTGATCTTAGTGGGAATGCATTCAGTTTTTCACTATTGAGGATGATGGTTGCTGTGAGCTTGTCATATGTGGCCTTTATTATGTTGAGGAAAGTTCCCTCTATCCCTACTTTCTGGAGAGTTTTTATCATAAATGGGTGTTGAATTTTGTCAAAAGCTTTCTCTGCATTTATTGTGATGATCATATGTTTTTTCTCCTTCAATTTGTTAATATGGTGTATCACGATTGATTTCCGTATATTGAAGAATCCTTGCATTCCTGGAATAAACCCCACTTGATCATGGCATATGATCCTTTTAATGTGCTGTTGGATTCTGTTTGCTAGTATTTTGTTGAGGGTTTTTGCATCTATGTTCATCAGTGATATTGGCCTGTAGTTTTCTTTCTTTGTAACATCCTTGTCTGATTTTGGTATCAAGGTGATGGTGGCCTCGTAGAATGAGTTTGGGAGTGTTCCTCCCTCTGCTATATGTTGGAAGAGTTTGAGAAGGATAGGTGTTAGCTTTTCTCTAAATGTTTGATAGAATTCGCCTGTGAAGCCATCTGGTCCTGGGCTTTTGTTTGTTGGCAGATTTTTATTCACAGTTTCAATTTCAGTACTTGTGATTGTTCTGTTCATATTTTCTATTTCTTCCTGATTCAGTCTTGGCAGGTTTTGCATTTCTAAGAATTTGTCCATTTCTTCCAGGTTGTCCATTTTATTGGCATAGAGTTGCTTGTAGTAATCTCTCATGATCTTTTGTATTTCTGCAGTGTCATGTTGTTACTTCCCCTTTTTCATTTCTAATTCTACTGCTTTGAGTCTTCTCCTTTTTTTTCTTGATGAGTCTGGCTAATGGTTTATCAATATTGTTTATCTTCTCAAAGAACCAGCTTTTAGTTTTATTGATCTTTGCTATTGTTTCCTTCATTTCTTTTTCATTTATTTCTGATCTGATCTTTATGATTTCTTTCCTTCTGCTAACTTTGGAGTTTTTTTGTTCTTCTTTCTCTAATTGCTTTAGGTGCAAGTTTAGGTTGTTCATTCGAAATGTTTCCCGTTTCTTAAGGTAGGATTGTATTGCTTTAAACTTTCCTCTTAGAACTGCTTTTGCTGTATCCCATAGGTTTTGGGTCATCGTGTCTCCATTGTCATTTGTTTCTAGGTTTTTTTTGATTTCCTCTTTGATTTCTTCAGTGATCACTTCGTTATTAAGTAGTGTATTGTTTAGCCTCCGTGTGTTTTTATTTTTTACAGATCTTTTCCTGTAATTGATATCTAGTCTCATAGTGTTGTGGTCGGAAAAGATACTTGATACAATTTTATTTTTTTTAAATTTACCAAGGCTTGATTTGTGACCCAAGATATGATCTATCCTGGAGAATGTTTCATTAGCACTAGAGAAAAATGTGTATTCTGTTGTTTTTGGATGGAATGTCCTATAAATATCAATTAAGTCCATCTTTTTTAATGTATCATTTAAAGCTTTGTTTCCTTATTTATTTTCATTTTGGATGATCTGCCCATTGGTGAAAGTCGGGTGTTAAAGTCCCCTACTATGAATGTGTTACTGTCGATTTCCCCTTTTATGCCTGTTGGTATTTGCCTATGTATTGAGGTGCTCCTATGTTGGGTGCATAAATATTTACAATTGTTATATCTTCTTCTGAATCGATCCCTTGATCATTATGTAGTGTCCTTCATGTCTCTTCTAATAGTCTTTATTTTAACGTCTATTTTGCCTGATATGAGAATTGCTATTCCAGCTTTCTTTTGGTTTCCATTTGCATGGAATATCTTTTTCCATACCCTCACTTTCATTCTGTATGTGTCTTTAGGTCTGGCATGGGTCTCTTGTAGAAAGCATATATATGGGTCTTGTTTTTGTATCCATTCAGCCAGTCTGTGTGTTTTGGTGGGAGCATTTAATCCATTTACATTTAAGGTAATTATCAATATGTATGTTCCTATTCCCATTTTCTTAATTGGTTTGGGTTTGTTGTTATAGGTCTTTTCCTTCTCTTGTGTTTCTTGCCTAGAGAAGTTCCTTTAGCATTTGTTGTAAAGCTGGTTTGGTGGTGCTGAACTCTCTCAGCTTTTGCTTGTCTGTAAAGGTTTTAATTTCTCCATCAAATCTGAATGAGATCCTTGCTGGGTAGAGTAATCTTGGTTGTAGGTTTTTCTCCTTCATCACTTTAAATATGTCCTGCCAGTCCCTTCTGGCTTGCAGAGTTTCTGCTGAAAGTTCAGCTGTTAACCTTATGGGGATTCCCTTGTGTGTTATTTGTTGTTTTTCCCTTGCTGCTTTTAATATGTTTTCTGTGTATTTAATTTTTGACAGTTTGATTAATATGTGTCTTGGCATGTTTCTCCTTGGATTTATCCTGTATGGGACTCTCTGTGCTTCCTGGACTTGATTAACTATTTCCTTTCCCATATTAGGGAAGTTTTCAACTATAATCTCTTCAAATATTTTCTCAGTCCCTTTCTTTTTCTCTTCTTCTTCTGGAACCCCTATAGTTCGAATGTTGGTACATTTGATGTTGTCCCAGAGGTCTCTGAGACTGTCTTTTCATTCTTTTCTCTTTATTCTGCTCTGCAGTAGTTATTTCCACTATTTTATCTTCGAGGTCACTTATCCTTTCTTCTGCCTCAGTTATTCTGCTATTGATCCCTTCTAGAGTATTTTTAATTTCATTTATTGTGTTTTTCATCTTTGCTTGTTTCATCTTTAGTTCTTCTAGCTCCTTGTTAAATGTTTCTTGCATTTTCTCTATTCTGTTTCCAAGATTTTGGATCATCTTTACTATCATCACTCTGAATTCTTTTTCACGTAGACTGCCTATTTCCTCTTCATTTGTTAGGTCTGGTGCGTTTTTATCTTGCTCCTTCATCTGCTGTGTGTTTTTCTGTCTTCTCATTTTGCTTATCTTAATGTGTTTGGGGTCTCCTTTTTGCAGGCTGCAGGTTCGTAGTTCCCATTGTTTTTGGTGTCTGTCCCCAGTGGCTAACGTTGGTTAAGTGGGTTGTGTAGGCTTCCTGGTGGAGGGGACTAGTGCCTGTGTTCTGGTGGATGAGGCTGGATCTTGTCTTTCTGGTGGGCAGGTCCATGTCTGGTGGTGTGCTTTGGGGTGTTTCTGGACTTATTATGATTTTAGGAAGCCTCTCTGCTAATGGGTGGGTTTGTGTTCCTGTCTTGCTAGTTGTTTGGCATAGGGTGTCTAGCACTGTAGCTTGCTGGTCATTGTGTGAAGCTGTGTGTTTGTGTTGAGATGGAGATCTCTGGGAAATTTTCACCGTTTGATATTATGTGGAGCTGGGAGGTCTCTTGTGGACCAGTGTCCTGAAGTTTGTTCTCCCACCTCAGAGGCACAGCACTGACTCCTGGTTCGAGCACCAAGAGCCTTTCATCCACACAGCTCAGAATAAAAGGGAGAAAAAGTAGAAAGAAAGAAAGAGGATAAAATAAAATAAAATAAAGTAAAGTAAAATAAAATAAAATTATTAAAATAAAGAAATAGTTATTAAAATCAAAATTCTTTTTAAATTAAAAAAAAAAACGGACAGATAGAACCCTAGGACAAATGGTGAAAGCAAAGCTATACAGACAAAATCTCTCACAGAAGCATACACGTACACACTCACAAAAAGAGGAAAAGGGGAAAAAATAATAAATCTTGCTCTCAAAACCCACCTCCTCAATTTGGGATGATTCGTTGTCTATTCAGGTATTCCACAGATGCAGGGTACCTCATGTTGATTGTGGAGATTTAATCCACTGCTTCTGAGACTGCTCGGAGAGATTTCTCTGTCTTCTTTGTTCGCACAGCTCCCAGGTTTCAGCTTTGGATTTGGCCCCACCTCTGCGTGTAGGTCATTGGAGGGTGTCTGTTCTTTGCTCAGACAGGACGGGGTTAAAGGAGCCGCTGATTCGAAGGCTCTGGCTCACTCAGGCCTGGGGGAGGGTGGGGTACAGATGTCGAGCGAGCCTGCGGCGGCAGAGGCTGTCATGACGTTGCACCAGCCTGAGGCGCGCCGTGCGTTCTTCCAGGGAAGTTATCCCTGGATCCCGGGACCCTGGCAGCTGTGGAGTGCACAGGCTCCCCAGAAGGGAGGTGTGGAGAGTGACCTGTGCTCGCACACAGTCTTCTTGGTGGCGGCAGCAGCAGCCTTAGCGTCTCATGCCCCTCTCTGGGCTCCATGCTGTTAGCCGCGGCTCGCGCCTGTCTCTGGAGCTCCTTTAAGCAGTGCTCTTATTCCCTATTCCTCGCGCACCAGGAAACAAAGAGGGAAGAAAAAGTGTCTTGCCTCTTCAGCAGGTCCAGACTTTTTCCCGGACTCCCTCCCAGCTAGCCATGGTGCACTAACCCCTTCAGGCTGTGTTCACGCTGCCAGTCCTCTCCCTGCACTCCGACCGAAGCCCAAGCCTCAGCTCCCAGCCCCTCTCGCCCCAGCAGGTGAGCAGACAAGCCTCTCGGGCTGTTGAGTGCTGGTCGGCACCGATCCTCTTTGCGGGAATCTCTCCACTTTGCCCTCCACACCCCTGTGGCTGCGCTCTCCTCCACGGCCCCGAAGCTCCCCACCTCCGCCACCCACAGTGTCCGCCCGCGAAGGGGCTTCCTAGTGTGTGGAAACCTTTCCTCCTTCACAGCTCCCTCCCACTGGTGCAGGTCCCGTCCCTATTCTTTTGTCTCTGTTTATTCTTTTTTCTTTTGCGCTACCCAGGTACTTGGGGAGTTTCTTGCCTTTTGGGAGGTCTGAGGTCTTCTGCCAGCGTTCAGTATTTGTTCTGTAGGAGTTGTTCCATGTGTAGATGTATTTCTGATGTATCTGTGGGGAGGAAGGTGATCTCCGCATCTTACTCTTCTGCCATCTTCACCTCTCCCAATATTGGTATTTTTGATGAGTGATTCAACATGGTCCATTTTGGATGACTGAAAATATTTAAGGTAGTGACATCTCTTGTATTTAAGTAAGATTATTATATAAATTTAATATCATATATAGGCAAACTTATGCATCATAACTAGGTATTAATTTTCCTTCCAGGACACCTGACAATTGGAATTCAGAATTGCTTTATAGTAACTGATATAAAGGAAATTGTAGGTCTTAACATTTTGGCTCTACACATCAACATATGTAAGACTGTAACTCACTTAAGGAGCTCTCCAGAAGTAAAACAGAATAAAATAAGATTAATGTTGATATTAGAAGTGATAAATTGTATATGCGGACTGTATAAAGGATCAATATACTTGAGGATGTTAATTATATATGATGTCAAACAAAATGGTTGGTTGAAAAGTTTATAAAATTAAGCTAATTATTTGGCGTACTGTAAAACAGAGAAATAAAACTTGTTTTGCTGCATTAAATCTTTTAAAAAATTGAATTTCCTCAGTAGGTGTATGTAGACATGATATAAACTACATGAGAATTCCTACTACATATTAATACATATTTTGAAGCTGCAATAATTAACACAGCTGGGCACTGGAGAAGAACTAGGCAAGAAATAAATGGATTACAATAAAGAGTCCATAAATAGACCAAAATAATATATGGAAATTTGATATATATTAAAGCTGTCATTTCTCAGCAGCAGAGAAAGGATAAATAGTTTTGAGACAAGAGGAAAAGAGAGAAACTTTGATTCTTACCTCTTGGTTTGCACCAAAACAAATTTCAGATGAATCAAATACTTAAAACACAAGATAAATCATGAAAGTACTGAAAACAAAAAAAGAGTGAATTTATGTATTTATAATCTTGAAGTTTGGTAGACCTTTATGACTAGGGCATAAAACCCAAAAGCCATACATTTGACTATATAAAAATTAAGATACAAAAAATTAAAATACGTTGTAGTGCAAAAGTGAACAAAGTCTGAAAATCAAACTGGGAAAACAATTGCTATACATATCATAGAGGGCAATTTTTTTAATTTACAAGATACACCTATATACCAATAAGCAAAATGATGGACAACAAAATAATAAAATTGGCTATGGATAGAAATAGGCTGCTTACAGTAAAGGAAATATAAGTTTAGAAGAGACATATGGAATGATGCTCAACTTTGTTCATAATTAAAGAAATGCAAAGTAAAACAATAATGTGATTCCATGTCTCATGTATCAGATTTGAAAAGATTAATAAAAATCATGATTAAAAAACATAATACCTATTATTGGAAGCAGTTGCTCTATGTATGATAGTAGTATAAATTGGGACAGCATTTTTAGAAAGCAATTTTGTAATATCTATTAAAATTCAAAACTACTTGACTTTCTCAATTCCACTATTAAGATTTTAACTAAATGATACACTCGTAAAAGTGTGCCACATATGCCCACAGGGATGTTTATTGCAGTCTTATCTGCAGTAATAGTAAACTGAAAAACTTAAATGTCCATCAATAGGGAATTAGTTAAATAAATTATGGTATAGTAATATAATGCAGCAGTAGAAAAATGAGTTAGATCTGCTTATGCAGATATGGGATGATATCTAAGATATGTTATTAAATGAAAATAGTAAGCCACAGCATAGTGTGATCCCATTTGGGTAGCGAGTGGGTGGTCCAAGAATGCCACAGGGAGCTCTTTTTGGATTTCTGGGCTACCTGGGGACCACTTTTACCCAAAAGGCAGTTGCAAGGGCAACTCCACAATCCAACCTCCCATTGGCTTAATAGCTTCTCCCAAAAAGGAGGGTTTGTAACTTACTGGGGGTTCCAGGCTCTCTAGGTGCTGGGCATCTGGTGTTTCATTAATTGACCAATTTGAATTTCTCTTCAAAAGGCAACAGGTCCAAATCGTTTTTACAAAAAATTCAAAAGTAGAAAGCTCCCATTTTACAAATCATTCCTGTTATTTCAAAAAGGTAAAATTTCCCTGATTGATTTTTTGCAGATAACCATAATATCAAAACTGATAAACACAAGAAAAGAAAAGTAGGTCAGTGGTTCTCAATGCTGGGTGGACAATATAATTATTTGGAGAGCTTTTGAAAAATGCTCATGCCTAGGCCCCACCAAAGAGTTTCTGATTTTTTTTTATTTGAGCTATGGCATGGGAATTATTTCTAATGTTCTACAGACCAATGTTCCTTATTCTTGTAATTCCAGATTCTAAATGAAATACTAACAAATTGAATCAGTTCATTAAAGGAATAATACACCATAATTGCAAACAATTTATTCTAGGGAAATAAAGATGCTTCAACATGAGGAAATCTATGAACATAATTCATTAGCCCCCAAAACTGAAGGAGAAAGACCATATAGTTAAATCAGTAAATGTGTAAATGCTATTTACTAAAATTCAACCAGCATTTCTAAGACCATCTCTGGGTATATTTGGACTAGAAACACATTATCATGGTAAAACTACTTAACATAAACCATAGAAGAATTATTGTAAAATGAGGTATACTAAAAAATCATTAAATTCCCATTAAATTTAGGATCAAGTCAGGAATGCTCATTTTAAGCAGTAGTAAATATTATTTTGGAGATCTGGCTAATGCACTGAGACAGTGAACAAGTGATACAAATTTTGGAAATAAAGAGACATATATAAGCATTTCATGCAATTGTTCTTTTAAAATGATTTTTAAAAAAATTTTATTTATTTTTTGACTGTGTTGGGTCTTCATTGCTGTGCATGGGCTTTCTCTAGTTGCGGCGAGCGGGGGTACTCTTAGTTGTGGTGTGCAGGTTTCTCACTGTGGTGGCTTCTCTTGTTGCGGGGCACGGGCTCTAGGCACGCGGGCTTCAGTAGATGCGGCACATGGGCTCAGTAGTTGTGGTGCACAGGCCCAGTTGCTCTGCGGCATGTGGGATCTTCCTGGACCAGGGATTGAACCCTTGATCCCTGCATTGGCAGGCAGATTCTTAATCATTATGCCACCAGGGAAGTCCCATGTCATGCAATTGTATGCCTAGAAAATCCAAAAGATTACAAAACATAGAAGTGTTTACAAGATAATTTTATAGAGTAAAAGGATAAACTGTAACCACAGAAAATAAATAGTTTTCGTTTATACTAGGAATAAGCAGTTAGAAAACCAAATGGAAATATATCATATTCATAATAATTACAAAAATATGAAATACCTGAGATTAAATCTAATAAAGAAACTATAGGACCTACGTGAAGATAGCTATAACTTCTTGTTGAAGGATTTAAAATAAGTCTCCCAAAATGGAAAGCTATACTGTGTTTCTGTATAAAAAGAATATTTAAAAATTTCAGTTATATCCCATACAAATGTAATATACCAAAACACGTGTAGGCACACATGTGCGTGCACGCGCGCACACACACACACACACACACACAGTATTCTGAATGTTTTTTTAAATTGAAATCAGATGGAATTGTTTAAGTTCAAATGGAAGAATTAGTGCCTGAGAATATTTAAGAAACCTATGAAAATAAGAATGCTTCATGGGGATTAGCTTTGTTGGATATTAATAAAACCATCAGAATAGATGGATAGATGATAGATAGATATTATCTGTCTACCTTGATGCTCTCCTTGACCAAACTTTAGTCAGGCTCCTCTAAGCCCTCTTCTCAATGAGGGCTTGAATTTGGGCTTTAGTGTCCCTCCTCATTGGGCCTGCATTGCCCAGTTTTAGAAAGAATCCTGCTAAGTCAGTTTAGAGAGAGTCCGCCACCCTTGATAGCTGACCAACTTCCTCATTTCCCACCATAACCAAGGTGATATCTCTTCACCCTGGGCTGCCTTCACCAAATATCCTATTAGGTCAGTATAGCGAGAATTCCCCGATCCTTGATGTCTCATCTTAGTAATTTTGTATCCATCAAGCCCCCTCCCACCCCACAACCTGCTCCTTCCTATAAATCCTCACTTGCCCTTTGTGTATTTGGAACTGAACCCAGTTCTATACTGAGGTTTCTTTTCCCTTATTGCAATAGTCTTGAATAAAATCTATTTTTACTGCTTTAACCACTGTCAGGCTCTGGTTTTCTTTAACAATAGAAACTGGAGGGCATCATCAAATCCAGAAACAAACGTGAGTATATTGGAACTTAATATTTGACAAATATTGTCTTTTAATTTTGTATGGAAATGATGGTTCTCCAAAATAATGGTGTTGGCATAATTTGTTATCCATGTGGAGAAAAATAAATATATATCCTTATCTCACACACATATACAAAATTAATTCAAGATGGAATGATGATATAAATGTCAAGAAATAAATTATAGTACTATTAGAAGGAAGTTTAGTGGTTTTCAAAAAAATCTTTAGGTGAGAGAGGAACTACAGATGTCATAAATGAAATTTTTACTGACTTTTCTAGGTAAACAAAACTCATATCCTCCAAAAATAAAGTAAAATAAAAACCATGAACAATGTCAAAAGAAAACCAACTGAGAAAATATTTGTAATACTTTTAGGAGATTGCTATCCCTGATAGATGGAGACCTTAATTAAAAAATAGAAAGTAAAAGTCTAATAATCTAAAAGAAAACTGGGCAAAGAAAAGATTCATTGGACAGGTAATGATGTAATTCTTTGAACTTTTGAAACCATGTATATGCATAACTTATGTACAAACCACAGTATATTGTTGTTTTTCTGTCAAATGAATCATCCATAATGAAAATGTATATATTTCAGATATGGCTTATATCAGATCTGATTCTTCATTTAAGTCTGACTTTATGAAAGGTGTAGGAAGAATCTGGGAAGAAGACCCTGATTAACCAAGGAGAAGTTTGGCAGTTTTGATTTTGATATTTGAATTTATGACAATATGTCCACTATGAAAAGTTTAGACATATGAATGTTTCTCAGTGATATTGTTTTAAAGCCTCCCCAGTCATACCAACTGTTTATTCAACACTTAACGTGTGCAGCCCATAGGACTATGTGTACTTTATCTCATTTAATCCTCAGAGCAACTTATGTGTTAGGTACAATTATTATTTGTATACTAAGTATAGGAAGCTATGGCTCAGAGAGACTAAGTAACTTGCCCAATATCACATTGTGGTGAAGCAGGGCCTTGTACTAGGTTTTTCTGACTCTATAGCACATGCCCTTAACTTTTTAACTGCATGTGTTCTAAGTGACAACCATATGGAAACCATACCATGTTCTCAGCTGGGTCTCTGAACTATTTATACTTCTTCACTTTTTTTTTTTTTTGGCCTCATGTATCTTTTTGGGAACTTGATGAAATATATGAATCTACTATTGAGAAAACTGCAAATATGTATGCATACATGCAAACACACACATACTCACAACTTTGCATACAATTTCTAGGAAAACATGGCCCTCCTGAAGCCTACCCTGGATCCCCATGTTGTGAACCTCTGTTTTACTTGAGGAAGATCAGGAGATCTGGAAACACTGGTTTCACCATTCATATAAAAGTACAGTTTTTAGGGGAACTGCACTGACCTATTTTTTAAGCTTCGTATCTGATTTATTTTTATGCAAATATAGAATAAAATGGAAGTTTGGGAGTCATTATTAAAGAAATTGGTTGGGGGATGACCAGCTAAAGGAGAAATAAAAATTATTCCTGTGTGCTAGATCTTCACCTACCTAGAAAAGATGTGGAGCAATTCACATCTTTGAGTTGCTTGTTAATAGTAATGTCGGGAACACAAAATACCTTTGTTATAACTATATTACTACACACACAGTTCTACACCAAATAGTCCTCTTAAAGAGAATGGCTTTACCTACCTTTCTTATGTCTGGTTTAACCAAAGATTTACTTGCCAGTCCTTAATAGAGTTCTTAAAACCTCTAAGGGGTTCTTATACAAGCCCGATGCTGAAATAATGTATTTGCTGTGTGCACCATGTTGTTAAATCTAGTGGACAGGTACTTTAAAGATAGTTTGCCATTTCAGAAGAAAAACAATACCTGTAACCTCATCAGTTATGACGGTTCCATTACTGACAGATGGGGCCTACAGCCAGTAATTACACAACATATATGGGGAAGTTTGATTAACCAGAATATCTTCTACACTGAACTCTAATACCCAGTTTTTGGTTAGTCATATAATTGATAAGAAAATCTAGGACAGTGTTCTAGTTCTTGTTGAGAGTGAATAATGGTAAAAGCTCCTCAAAGCAGTAACAAGTGTGAGTTATTGAAAGTGATGGGATTTTAAAAAGCATGTAAGTAGTAATGTATCCCTTTGTGTTAACTGAGAATGGATGAAAGTACAGGTTTGATGAACAGGGATCAATTAAATAGTCTGTTAGTTTTGTTTTTGCTCTTTTTTCCTTCACACCTGTATATCTTGCCAAAAAAATTCAGCCAAAACATTTATTCAGCAATGCCGTTATATATCAATGAGTTTCCTTTGACCTTGTGATTGCATGATGATATTGAAACATACAAAGAAGCACTGATAATCTCAGAATGAAGTATTCACTGTAAAACAGTTAACTGCATCTTATAGGCTTCTTACCACATGTGATATGTCTGGCTGGGTCTTGGCTCAGATTGCTTGTGACATGGTCATCTATTTAAAAGTTGAACATGAAAGTGCCTTATTTCTGTGCACTTATGTGCACCAGAGGATTTTCTTTTGAAAAATGTACCTCAGTTTGCTAGATTTCAGTTTCACAGCTTCTATTTTACCTTTACTTAGGCCCTCATAATTCTTTCATTGGTGAAACACTCTCTAAATTTTTGAAGTTCCCAATTAATTTCACATTTATTTTGGACCTAGAAAAAATCTCATCATATTGAGGAAACCTTAGTATAAAATCTCATACTCAGTCTCTTTCCAATAAGTCATTATTTATACTCACTAAAGCACCTCTTGGCACCCTAGGTTGATGTCACTCAGAGGGTAGACTGAGTAGTGCATTCCTGTAGCCAGGAGTGTGCGATCAATGAGCATGTAAATGGAGGATTTTATAAAATAATCTTAAATTTCCATATTCCTATTTTGTTTGTTTGTTTGTTTGTTTTTAGTCTGTAGAGATTCCTAGATTTTTAGAGAAGTTTTTTTTTGAAAGATTCTTGGATTTCTACATTAGACGTGTGCCTAGACCCCATAGGCTGCAGGTGGCTGCTGTTTTGGTCACTGAGCCTTACTTGGTTTTCCCTAATCAAAAGCTCCTGTATTGATATAACTGTATGACTCGCTGGCTCATTTCATCTCAGTGTCAGACAAAGCAACCCAGGCTCTGATGCACTGATGTTAAGGGATAGCCATTACTTTTCCTCTCCACATTTTATCTTAGGCAAATGCTATTGCCGTGAAGATTCACATTCACCCCATCACTTCTTTTTGGATATAATAATTGTGCCCTTGCATGATAATACACTTATCACACTAAGCAAAGGCCAATAAAAAATAGCTTTCTAGTACTATGACTATTTAGATATATCTCCTTAATCCTTACAAGCATAAGATCAGACAATTGATATGACAACTCTCTGTGTATGTGTGTTTGTGTGTGCATGTGTGTGTGTCTGTGTTTCTAGGCTTGAGACCAGTAAAAGGTCCTTTACATTCTTAAAGTAAATTTGCTACAGTAAAGAAATAGAGAGAAGATACAACCAAATGAACCATGGGTTAGATTTCTGAAGTTAAGAAATGAGTCAAAATTTCCATTCTTCCCTGAAGCCTCAATGAACTTTTTCTTTGATGAAAGGCCTGTAAAATTGCCCAGGTTTGTTTCTACTATTCTGGGAGCTAGCTGGTTACTTTAGTTTAAATTGATGCCCAAACTCTATTCTGTGTGCTGCATGAATTGAATTGAGTCCCAGATTATATTGAAGTTAAATGTCTGAAATGCAGTGCTGTACTTCCAACAGTGCATACTTGCTGGCTGCCCTCTTCACTCATTGAATTTTCAAAACTAATAATAAATGGTTATAACTATGAATAAGACATTTGTGAAAAGTGCACTAAACCAGGGATCAGGAGGCTAATATTCTGATCCAGACTTTGCCACTAAATGGATGGATGATTTAAGGCAAGTCACTTTCCTTCACTGGGCCCCATATTATCTTTGGAAAAGAAGGTATTTAGCTTTGATTAACATAAAAAAGAATGACAGAAATAGAGTCACAGATGTAGAAAACAAACTTATGGTTACTGGGGGGAAAGGGGAGAGGTGGGATAAATTGGGATATTGGGATTGACATATACACACTACTACATATAAAATAGATAACTAATAAGAACCTGCTGTATAGCACAGGGAACTCTACTCAATACTCTGTAATGACTATATGGGAAAAGAATCTAAAAAAGAGTGGATATATGTATATGTATAACTGATTCACTTTGCTATACACCTGAAACTAACACAACATTGTAAATCAACTATACCCCAATAAAAATTTAAAAGAAAAGATTGAAATAATGCCATTTGCAGCAACATGGATGGACTTAGAGATTATCATACTAAGTGAAGTATGCCAGACAAAGACAAATATCATATATCACTTATATGTAGAATGTAAAAAAAGGATACTAATGAACTTATACACAAAACAGAAATAGATCCACAGATATAGAAAACAAACTTATGGTTGCCAAAGGGGAAGGGCAGGGAGGAATAAATTAGGCGTTTGGGATTAACATATACACACTACTATATATAAATAGATCACCAAGAAGGACTGACGTATAGCATAGGGAACTATAGTCAGTGTTTTGTAATAACCTATAAGAGAAAAGAATCCAAAAAGAAATAGATATATATGCACGTATAACTGAATCACTTTGCTGTACACCTGAAATTAACACAACATTGTAAATCATCTACACTTCAATGAAAAAGAAAAAAAGATTGTCAAACTGGAAAGAGAAAGAAAAGCAGATATATTACACACACATACACAAAGAGATTTAGACTTTTTATGTTCCTTTTTTATCTCTGAATATCTGTGATCTATTGTTTTAAGACTACCTTTGCAAGACAATAACATTTGTTATGAGGTATGGTTTTCAACATCTTTAGAAGAATATTTTCGATTTATTTACAGTTATAGCAGCCATTTTGAAGCCCTCTTTTTTTTTGTCATCTTGAGAAACGAATCAGCATTGAAGTATGATAATTATATCTTTTTTTAAACTTGCAGCTCTTTAGCAGTGCAGTAATAAATAAGATGACAGAATTTATTGACAAAAGAGAAATAGGTCATTGTTGTATGAGTTAATTTTCTTTCCTGTGATGCATTAATGTCCTTTAATAAAGAACATCCAATTTTGTTCTCACACTTCAAGAGAGAGGTTTAGAACGTGTTTCAGACAATAATACTTGTGTTTGAATCAGAATCAGAGGAATCTATAGAACAACCCAGTAGGAAATTAAAAAAAAAGAAATCACTATTCCAAAGGAAGGGTGCTGTGGTAGAGATGCCAGTTACTCAGTGCGAAATGGCAAAGGATTCATTTTTCTTTCTTACTTCTGTTTCCAGATTTCTTCAATTAGAGTGCCTCCTAAAGATATTGTTTATGCAAGATGGAAGACATAAAGTTAAGACCTGTGGGTGATAAAGGTAAGATAAGAGGAATAATTTTAATTTATATGGCTGAGTTTTATAGGTTAGTTCATTCATTCATTCACTCATTCATCAAATATACCCAGTATATCTAATTGTCAAGCGCCATGCTTTGACTTACATACAGTCCATATCAATGATTCTTGTGTGTTTTCCCCTCTTTTTTAAAAGTTCTGAGATGTATCTAGCTGTTAGAAAGGAATAGATGACAACTAAATCAATATTTTTGTGCTTACCACTAAGCCTTACCATTTTTTGGTATTTTATCCAGATATTTTGTAAAAGAAGTAAAATATGAGAGATGTTTTTCCTGTTCCTATTACTTTCACTTATTCCCTCGAGGTGACCAACAGCCTTCATTTTATATACTTTCATACATATGCATGTATCTATACCAATTTATAAGATTTATTTGCATGTTTTAAAATTGTGTATAAATTGCATATAAATAGTATCATTCTATCATTCTGCAACCTAATTTTGTTGCTCAAACTTATGTTTTTGAGCTTAAATCCATACTGATACAAGTAGCTCTACTTCTTGCATTTTAATTACTATGTTCCATTGTTTGAATATTCCACACTTTGTTCTCTTGTTGATGGATTTTAGATTCTTTTGATTTTTTAGGTATTTCTAACAGCTCTACAGGAAAAAGAAAAAAGTATTGTAGGGATATATTTTACAAACGTGTGAGGTGTTTCTCTAGTTTTATACCTAGTACTGATATTGTTGGATCAAAGGGTATATCTATCATCAGATTTGCTAGATGTTGCCAAGTTGCCATCCAAATAATGTACAGATCTTCCTCGTATTATGATAGGGTTACATCCTGATAAATCCATCATTAGTTGAAAATATCATAAGTTGAATATACACTTAATACACCTAACCTACCAAACATCATAGCTTAGCCTTGCCTACCTTAAAAGTGCTCAGAACACTTACATTAGCCTACATTTGGGCAAAATCATCTAATGCAAAGCCTATTTTATAATAAAGTATTGAATATCTCATATAATTTGTTGAATAATATACTGAAAGTGAAAAACGGAATGGTTGTATGGGTTCAGAATGGCTGTAAATGTATCGGTTGTTTCCCCTTGTGATCTCCGGGCTGACTGGGAGCTGCTGCCACCCAGCATCACAAGAGAGTATTGCACTGCATATCACTAGCCTGGGAAAAGATCAAAATTCAAAGTACAGTTCCTACTGAATGCGTATCACTTTTGCACTATCTTAAAGTCAAAACTCATAAGTTGAACCATCGTAAGTTGGAGACTTGTACATGCAGTTATTTACATTCTCAATGGTAGTGTATGTCTTCCCTTTGCCATACAACTTTACTAATGAGTGGTGGCTTAGGGTTTTCTTTACTTCTCTGTTCTCTGAATATTTCACATAAAATAGAGATTCATGTTCCCTTGAATTTTTGATAAAAGTCACCTGTTAAAATCACTAGGGGCTAGTGTCATTTTTTTGCCTGGTGATTTTTTTATTATTGATATAATTTATTTAATGGTTATTGATTTATTCAGGCTTTCTGTTTTTATCAGTCAGTTTTGGTCATTTATACTTTCTAAGCAATTATTCATTTTGTTGAAGGTTTTAAATTTATTGGTATAATATTGTTTATAATATATTCTTATGATTATTTAGCTCTGTTTTCTCTGCAGTTATATTTCCTTTTTGGTTTCTAATTTTTTTTAATGCATGACTTCTGTCCCTCTTTATTAGTTTTGTGAAACTCTTACCAGTCTTTTTATTTTTTTAAGGGAACCAGATTTTGGTTTTGTTAATTCTCAGTACTATTTGTTTTCTATTCCATTACTTCCTTCTGTTACATTTTTCTATAGGTATATTCTGTTAATTTTATAGCTTCCTTTTTACAACTTTTTTTATTTTAACAAATGCATTTACTCCTATAAATTTGTCCCAAATACCATTTTAGCGGTATCCCACAAGATTTGCCAATTAGTATTTCTATTGGTCATTTCCAAAGATTTTGTATTTCTCATTGTCAGTCCTTTATAATGAGTAGAGCAATTTTAGTCTCACTCTTCACTATTCTGACTCCTGGAAACCAGTGCTTGCTTTCAGGCTTGGAGCCTTGAAGTGCTGTGACTTCAGCTTTGCTCACTTGATTACATTTCAGTTCTGTTTTTGGTGCATGATTGATCCCTTTGTCGAGCTTAGCCATATCTTTTTGATTTTCTGTATTTTCCTATCAAAGCTATAATAACATGAATCTACTCCACCATCTTCACTGGAGGCCCCCTTTGCCATCTTTAGCTGTACAGATTACTTTCATATCTCAGACTTTATTAGGATGAGCAACTAGAAAATGGAATAGTCAGTGTTTACACTCAAGACTACAGCAAGCTGATTAAAAGGAAGGAGGGTACTGAGTCAATTATGTAGATGATTGGTCTAAGCATTGACAAATATAAGAATGGATATGGGGAATGAAAGAGAAAAGATCATTTATGTTGTCAGTATAGTTAGGAGGTCCATGTCCCTACTTCCCAACAGAAGTTAATATAAAGTCAAATCAGAATGATGTAACTCTCCTAATCTCTGTGCAGAAGGTGATTCTAAGTAGTCCCTTAGCCAGACACAAGGAATACAGCAATAGCCTGTAGAAGGACCATCCTAATCTACAGATAGGAACCCATATCTGCAACTGCAATTCAAAAGAATATATAGCTGATATGTGATTGAAACATAGTCATCCATTTTTCTCTGGTGGTTTGATTTTTCACTTTGAAAAAGTAGGGGATTTGTCTACTTTAGAATGCTGCTCACTTTACAATGGTCTGCTCTGTAGATCACTTTGAGAAGAATTTCATCTTAATAATATTAAGTCTTCCAATTTGTGAACATGAGTTATCTTTTTTCCTGCATGAATTATTTATTTTATAACTGCAAGTTTGTACCTCTTAATCTCCCTCACCTATTTCACTTGTGCCTTCACCGACTTCCCCTTTGAAAATCACCAGTTCGTTCTCTGTATCTATGAGTCTGTTTCTGTTTTATTATGTTTGTTTGTTTGTTTTGGTTTTTAGATTCCACATATAAGTGAAATCATCCAGTATTTGTCTTTCTCTGACTTATTTCACTTAACATGATACCCTGTAGGTCCATCCATGTTGTTGCAAATGGCTAGATTTCATTCTTTTTATGGCTTCCATTGTGTGTGTGTGTGTGTGTGTGTGTGTGTGTGTGTGTGTGTGTGTCTGTACCATGTCTACATTATCCATTCATCTATCAATGAACACTTAGGTTACTTCCATATCTTGGCTATTGTAAATAATTCTGCAATGAACATGAGGTTCATGTAACTTTCTGTATTATTGTTTTTGGGTTTTTTTTTTGAAAAAATACCCAGAAGCGGAATTGCTGGATCATACGGTAGTTCTATTTTTGATTTTTTTAAGAAACCTACTGTTTTCCATAGTGGCTGCACTAATTTACATTGCCACCAACAGTGCACAAAGCTTTCTTTTCTCCACATCCTCACCATCATTTGTCATTTGTTGTCTTTTTGATGATAGTCATTCTAACAAGTGTGAGGTAGTTTACATGGTTTTGATTTGCATTTGTCTGATGTTTAGTGATGTTGAGCATTTTTTCATGTGCCTGTTAGCCATCTGCATGTCTTCTTTGGAAAACTATCTATTCGTTTACTCTTCCCATTTTTCAACCCGATTGTGGTTGTTTGTTTTTTTGATGTTGAGTTGTGAGTTTCTTTTTATATTTTGGGTATTAACCCCTTATCAGAGATATATTGTTTACAAATATCTCCTTCCATTCAGTAGGTTCTCTTTTTGTTTGGTGGATGGTTTCCTTTTCTCTGTAGAAGCTTTTTACTTTGATGAAGTTCCATTTGTTTATTTTCCTTTTCCTTGCCTGGGGAAACATATTGGAAAAAATATTGCTAAGACTGATGTTAAAGAACTTACTGCCTATGTTCTTCTAGGAGTTTTATGGTTTGGGGTCTTACATATAGGTCTTTAATCCATTTCATTTTTGTATATGGTCTGAGCAAGTAGACCAGTTTGATTCTTTTGCATGTAGCTGTTCAGTTTTCCCAACACCATTTATTGAAGAGGCTGTCATTTCCCTATTCTGTATTCTTGCCTCGTTTGTCTTAGATTAACAGGCCTCATAAGTGTGGATTGTTTCTGGGCTCTCTCTTCTGTTTCATTGGTCTATGTGTCTGTTTTTGTGCCAGTACCATAACTGTTTTGATTACTATAGCTTTGTTGTATAGTTTGAAATCAGTTAACATGATACCTTCAGTTTTGTTCTTCTTTCTCAAGGTTATTTTGGCTATTCAGAGTCATTTGTGTTTCCATACACATTTTAGAATTATTTGTTGTTCTAGTACTGTGAAAAATGCCCTTGGTATTGTTATTTGGATAGGGATTGCACTGAATCTGTAGATTGCCTTGGGTAGTATGGTCATTTTAACAATATTAATTATTCCAGTCCATGTGCATGTTAGGTTTCTTATCTCCACTCTTAGTTCTTTTTCTGATATTATGTCTTATTCCTTTCTTTGGAACATTTTCTTCTGTCTCCTCATTTTGCCCAATTCTCTGTGTTTATTTCTATGTGATAGGTAGGATCCATTTCCCAATCTTGGAGAAGTGGTCCTAAGTAGGAGACGTCCTATGAGGCCTAGAAGCATGTTCCCCTCTGGTCACCAGAATTTTGTATTCTAGGGGTTCTCCCTATGTGGGTTGTGTGTGCCCTTCTGTTGTGGTGGGGCTGACTAATGTGGGCATGCTGGTAGGCAGGACTGGCCCTGGCCTGGTTGGCTGCAAGATTTTGCCTCATGCAGTGGCTGCAGGCCCACTAGAAGGCATGGTAGACTTGTTGGATGGCTGTTTGTGTAGCTCAGGGGGACTTGGAGTTGGCGCCCAACCACTGGAGGGTGGAACTGGTTCCCCATGTAGCTGGCTGCATGGCCCATGGGCCAAGGCTCAGAGCTGGTTCTGGCACCCTGTTTTATGGGACTGGGTTCTGGGGGTGGCTGGCTGCAGGGCTTGGGGTTTGGGGATTATGCTGACACACTGGTGGGCAAGGCTGGGTCACAACACCTCACTGGCTGCTGGGCTGGTGGGGGTCTCAAGCCTGGTGCTGGCCCACAGGTAGGTGGGGCCAGGTCCCCAGGCAGCTGCCTACTTGGGCCCAGGCACCTTGGTACTGTTGCTGGCCGCTGTTGGGCAGGTAAGCCCTGGTGCTAATATGCTAGAGGGAGGAATCCAGTATGGTGCTTGCCAGCACCAGTGTCCTCCTGGTAGAACAAACCCCCCCAAATGGCTGCTCTAGTAGTAGAAGTGTCTGTGTCCACAGGGGTTTCCCAGTTGCCTTCTGCCTCTCTAGGAGGCTCTACAAGATCAGCAAGTGGGTCTGACTAGGCTCCTTTCAAATTACTGCCTCTACACTGCAACTCAGAGAGTGTGAGATTTTCTTGCCATTCTAAGAGTGGACTCTTTGTTTCCTATAGCCCTCTGACTCTCTTGTCTTCATGTCCCTCTGGCCTTCAAAGCCAGACATTCTGGGGGCTCATCTTCCCAGTGCAGGACCCCTGGGCTGGAGAGCCCAATATAGGGCTCAGATTCCTCACTTTTGGGGGAGAAACTCTGCAGTTGTGATTATTCTCCCATTTGTGAGTTGCCTACCTCGGGGTGTGGGTCTTGACCATACTGCATCTCCATCATTTTTACTCGTCTCACTATGATTCCTTCTTTATACCTTTAGTTGCAGAAAATCTTTTTGCTGGTCGTTTTCATAGATAGTTGCTCTGTTAATAGCTATAATTTTGGTCTACCTGTGGGAGGAATTGAGCTCAGGCCTTCCTGCTCAGCCATCTTGGCCACCACCCCCAGGTTGTCTTTCTTTTTATTTGGGTCATTTTTAATTTCTTTCAGCAATATTTTGTAATTTTCAATGAAAAACTCTTTCACCTCTTTGTTTAAATTTATTCAGAAATATTTTATTCCTACTGATCCTATTATAAATAATTTTTAAAATTTCCTTTACAGATTTTTCATTGTTAGTATAAGAAATACAACTTGTATTTGTCTTTTGATTTTGTATCTTTGTAACTTTGTAACTTTGCTAAATTTATTAGTTCTAACTTTGTGTGTGTGTGTGTAATCTTTAGGGATTTTCTACATATAAGATCATGTTATCTATAAACAGAGAATTTTACTTTTTCCTTTCCAATTTGAATGTCTTTTATTTCTTTTCTTGGCTGGAAATTCCATTACTATGTTGAATAGAAGTGGCGAAAGATCTTTGTCTTGCTTGTGATGTCAGAGGAAAAGCTTGTTTTCTTTCAGCTTTGAGTATTATGGTGATAGCTTTGTGTTTTTCATATGTGTCCTTTATTATGCTGAGGAAGTTATATTCCTAGTTTATTGAGTATTTTTTTAATCACAAATAGGTGTTGTATTCTGTCAAATGCTTTCTTTGCATCAATTGAGATAATCATGTGATTCTTTAATTCTCTTAATGTAGTATTTTTGTATATTGAATTATCCTTGCATTTCAGCAATAATTCTCATTTTATCATGATATATAATCCTTTTAACATGCTGCTTAATTGATTTGCTAATATTTAGTTGAGAAGTATTACATCAATATTCACGTGGGATATTAGTCTATGGTTTTCTTTTCTTGTACTGTGTCTGATTTTGTTATCAGGATAATGTTGTCCCCATGGATTGAATTAGGAAGTGTTCCCTTCTCTTCAATTTTTTGGAAGAATTTGAGAAAAATTGGTGTTATATCCTTTTTAAAGCTTTCATAGAATTCAACAGTGAGGTTGTCTGGTCCTAGGCTTTTCTGTATTAGAGGTTTTTGATTATGGATTCAAACTCCTTATTTGTTATAGGTCTAGTCAGAGTTTCTATTTTTTCTTTTTTTAAAGTACTGTGTTACTTACTTAATTAATTTATTTATTTTAATTTTTTTTTGGACGTGCCTTGTGGCATACGGGATATTAGTTCCCCGACCAAGGATCGAACCCATGCCCCCTGCAATGGAAGCCCGGAGTCTTAACCACTGGACCTCCAGGGAAGTCCCTCTATTTGTTCTTGAGTCAGTTTTCATAGTTTGTGTGTTTCTAGGAATTGTTCCATTCCATCAAGGTTATCTATTGTTGGTATACAATTGTTCATAGTATTCTCTCATAACCATTTTATTTTTGTAGTTTTGTTAGTAATATCCCCATTTTCATTTATGCTTTTAGTAATTTCAGTTTTCTTGTTTTTTCATACTAAATGTAGCTAAAGTTTTGTTAGTTTTGTTAGTCTTTTCAAAGAACCACCTTTGGTTTTGTTGAATATTTTATTGTTTTTCTATTCTCTATTTTATTTATCTCCACTTAACCTTTATTATTTCTTTCCTTCTGCTACCTTTGGGTTTAGTTTGGTCTTTTTCTAGTTCTTTAAGATGCATAGTTAGGTCCTTGATTTGAACTCTTTCTTCTTTTTTTAATGTATGCATTTAAAACTATAGATTTCTCTTATAGTACTGCTTTCACTGCAGCTTATAAGTTTTGATATGTTCTGTTTTCATTTTCATTTGTCTCAAGGCATTTTCTAATTTCCTTTATGATTTCTTTTTTTACTCACTGGTTGTTTATAAGTGTGTTGTTTAATTTCCACATATTTGTGGATATTTTTGTTTCTTTCTGCTGTTGATTTCTAGTTTCTTTGCATTGTTATCAGAAAAGATACTTTGTATGATTTCAAACATTTTAAATTTATTAAGACATTTATTAAGACATCAAACATTTTAAATTTATGTGGCCTAAGTATTGTCTACCCTGGAGAATTTTTCATGTAAACTTAAGGAAAATGTGTATCTGCTGTTATTGGGTGAAATGGTCTCTCTCTGTTAGTTCTAATTGGCTAATGGTGTAGTTAAAGTTTTCTATATCCTTATTGATTTTATATATGGTTGTTCTATCCATTATTGAAAGTGGGGTATTAAAATTTCAAACAATTGTAGAATTTTCTATTTTCCCCTTCAATTCTGTCAATTTTTCTTCATATATTTTGGAGCTTCTTTGTTAGGTTGTGCATGTTTATAATTTTTAGATATCTTGTTGTATTGACCTGTTCTTTTGTTTTGTAATCTTTTCTGACTTAATGTCTATTTTGTCTGAACAGCTCTCTTTTGGTTACTATTTGAATGGAATATTATTTTCTATCCTTCTAATCCAATCTGCCAATCTCTGTGTTTTAATAGGAGAATTTAATACATTTAAATGTATTAAAGAAGGATTTATTTCTGCAATTTAGCTATTTTTTTCTGCATGTCATATATTTTTGTTCTTCACTTCCTCCGTTACTGACCTTATAAAATTTACTTTTCATATTGTACCATTTTGATCTCTTTCTTTTTTCCTTTTTTGTATGTTTTTAAATTATTTTCTTATTGGTTACTTAGGGGATTACAATTTACATCTTAAATTTAGAGCATTCTAGTTCAAATAATACCAACTTAATTTCAATACTATAAAGATACTCTGTGGGCTTCCCTGGTGGCGCAGTGGTTGAGAATCTGCCTGCCAATGCAGGGGACATGGGTTTGTGCCCCAGTCTGGGAAGATCCCACATGCCGTGAAGCAGCTGGGCCCGTGAGCCATGGCCACTGAGCCTGCGCGTCCGGAGCCTGTGCTCCACAATGGGAGAGGCCACAACAGTGAGAGGCCTGCGTACCACCAAAAAAAAAAAAAAAAAAAGATACTCTGCTCCTAATGTCTTAGTTTGTTCAGACATTTGTGTTCCTGATTTCCTTTAGTTCTTTTTTCATGGTTTCCCTTATCAAATATATTTAATATAGTTGATTTAACTTCTTTGACTAATATTTCCAATATCTGGACTTCCTGGGTGATAGTTTCTGTCAAATTATTTTTTCCCTGTGAATAGGCTATTCTTTAAAATTCCTGTGTATGCTTTGTAAATTTTTGTTGAGATTTGAACATTCTGAGTATTATGTTGTGGTAACTCTGGAAATCTAATTCTCTCATTCCTCCCTGATTGTTGTTTTTTTGCTGTTTGAGGGCTGGAACCATCCTTTGATGATTTGATGAACTAGTTTTGTAAATTGTGTATCCTTGTTGTGGGTGGCCACTGAAGTTTCTCTTTCACTTTTTTTTTTTTTCCTGCAATCAGCCAGTGACCTGACAAGATTTCCTTAAATATCTGGCTCTCAATAGGGTGGAAGAGGAGTCTTGTGTCTTTAAATCCCCTTGTGGCTAGGAAGGCACGTTAGCCCTTTGGTGTTGAAACAGTGACTGATCTCTATGCCAGTCCCTCAGTGATAAAAAGCAGCAATCAGCAATCAAATTGCAAAATATGTATCCCTGGGGAACAAATGTTTACTGTCCATCTGACTCTAGCAAGTTGTATCAGAAACATGGGATATAGTCTACATAGCTGCCTGCCATGGGGTTGGTGGATGGAGGATAGTAGCTAGTAACTATAACAGCCAAAATTGACTGAAATTTACCATCCTCTTCATCAAGCTTTCATCAAGCTCTCCCCTGGATGCTGCAAGTGTTATATTCAATTCAGAGTTCCAAAATAGTTGCTTTAGATAGTTCCTGACAGTTCATTTGTTATTTCCGTGGAAGGATGAATTCCTGAAATATCCTACTCCACCAACTTCCCTCATGTCACTCATGAATTGCTTTTTGTTATTGTTTTTTTGTCCATTTTTAGTTTGAGTGTTAGTAGTTTATTATGAACTTTTTTAAAAAAGCTCAATGTATAAAGATTATGAGCTTTTGTCTATTTTCTGTTTGCCCTTTAATTTTGTTGCTATTAGTGTTCATTTTATTTATGTTTTGAAATCTATTGATTTCTTTTCCTTTGAGAATTAGAAGGTCCTTCCCTTTTCAAGATTGATTTCATTTTTACCTACATTTTCTTCTAGATGCTATGATTGCATTTTTCATATTTCATTTTTTAAGCCATGTGGAATTTATTTGGATGTATTGTATGTGGGTAAGGATCTAGCCTGATTTCTTTATAAACTGTGAGCTAAAGTTCCCAACACCTTTTGTTTATTGTTTAATAACCTGCACTTTACCCACTTTGGTTTTGAATAATGCCCTTTATCATAAATTAAATTGATATTCCCATGTCTTAATCTGGCCTGTAAGTTCTGTTCCAATGATATGCCTGCCAGTGCCTTCACCTATACAACTTGGTTTTAAAACTTTATATTTGTGGTAGATTGTATTATTCTAAATCTTTCTTCTATCACCAGTGATAAGATTATATAATCACATCGTTTGCCATGAACTGTGCAGTGCCTTCCTACTGTCATTCTGGGCTTGGCTGTGACATGCTTTGGCCCATGTGATTTTAGGAAATGTGATAGAGAGAGGGACTTGATTCGTGTTTCCAGAGTTAGGCTTGCTCTCTTTGTTCTCATAGAACTGCCATGAGAAGAACATACCTAGTTACCCTGCTAGACCCAGGAGGAGGAAGAAAGACATATAGAGAGGAGCTGCCTCAGCTAAGCTGCCACAGCTAGGCTTAGCCTAGGGTAGATAACCATTAGTCAACTGAAAGATGTTTAAGAAATCCCAGCCAATTCCCATAAAGCTGAATAGCCTGTACTATACTAGATTAGCTAGTCCCTAACTGATTCACAACCATGTGAAATAAATAAATGCCAGTAAGATTTTCATGGTTGCTTATTATGCAGCAATAACTGACCAACTCAAAAATACATTTTAATATATAGACTTTCAACACATTTTATTTATTTACTAATTTGCAAAAGTAGTTCGTAGCTATTCTTGGCTGTTTATCCTGGTTTGTTTAGTAATGTAATTATTTATGTGCATGTCTTATATTTCAACTTAACCCAGTCTAATTCTAAGAGATCTTTGAAAGCAGAGACTAATTTATTCATTCTTAGTAGTGTCCATCACAATATCTAGCTCAAATCTTCTTTATCTTAATGATACTCAATACCTAGTCATTGTTGAATTAAACTGAAAAACTGCAAATTAAATTCTCGAAGCATATAGTGAATCCCTACATTACTGTTTACTTCATTACCTATAATGAAATTTAGAATATTTGGTGCCATATATATGTAGCCTGTATTTAGATGGGTTTTATTTTATTCTGCAGTCTCTTCTCCATCGTAGCAATGGTTATTACAATTTATATATAATGGCATATGTTACCTTGGGTTATGATAGTATTCATAATATAAGAGCTACATAACTAGTTTTCATTTCTCTTTGTTTTTCAATTTTACTTTAGCTTACTCTCCTCCAACTTACTCAGAAAGCTCCCTTAATTTATTTTTATTTCAAGAAATTTAGTAATATTTGGATTTATATGAAAGCGTTTGCAGCACGTGGACAACACTCTTTCAGCCCAATAAGTAAGAATGTTTGCAGATTTTTCATGGGGTCTTAATGACCTCATATGTAATGCTTTTGAATAATAGCAAAGTAGATTCATGAAACATACCTTATTTATTAAAAGTCAATATTGTCTGGCTTTTGATTTTGGTAGAGTTAAAAAAGGTGGGGCAGAATATCAGGGCCTAGTGACTATCTCACCAATGTAATGTGATTAATTTTCTTGAGTTTCAATGTATTTTTAAAATTTCTATCAGGATTTGTTAGAACCATCTTCCCCTTAATATTTATCACACTAGGGATCTTATTAATGGTACTTTATCTTTTGGCTGCACCTTTCCCTCTTTCCATCTGTTTGTGGGGCATTTTAATTGCCTCTACAGATCTCCACAACAACTAAATATTTTCTGAGGCAGCCTATGATAGATGGTTCTGCTATTATGTTTAATCATTCCCATTAAATATCATACTAAAACTGAGTTATGATTAAATTAAATAAAATAATAACATATTACATTGGTTTTCATTTAGAAAACCTCATTAATTTGTTTGCATTTAATAAAAATAACCTCTTAATTCATTTGTCCAAAGTTTCAAAAACATGTTTCCCAAAAAACAAAGGAGTTAGCAAAAGGTAACTAAATTACTAGTGTGATGACAGCAGTTTCAAGACATTCTAGTCTTGTGTTTTAGAATGTGTGAGAAGCATGTAAGTAACTTCCCTAATTTTCATTCAGTCAATCTTTTCTCACGACCTCGTGCAGGGTGTATGACCCTGTCCAAGTCACTTAACATCTCTGAGCATCTGCTTTTTAAAATTTTTATTTTCCAAACTAATTATCTTACTCTGTACATGGTAAAAGGTGGCAGCTATACTACTTTAATAATGATTCTCCTGGGATATTTACAGTACAATTTACAGTACAATCATTATAAAAGTATATATTAAGATAGAGTCAATATGCCTGTCTCCTGAGCCATGCAGATATAGCTGACTCTATGTAATGAACATAAATGGCCTCTCAAAATTACCTACATCTGACTGGTGTATGTGGTGAAACAAGGGTGTCTGGCACACATTGTCTATCATATAAATAACAACATATAAATAAAGACTCAATAAATGTATTAAATTTTTACTTTCAGAAAAAGAATTCTCTGACCAGATGATTAGATACCTGGTTACATACATGAGCATTGGCAATAATATTTGCATAAATTGATGCTAAAATTATCTCCAGTAAGAAAGCATGTATCTCTTGTTTATTATTCATATAAATCTACTGAGGAAAAGATATCTCTAGGAAGAAAAGATCTTATAATATTTCCACCTTGAGTTGAAAAGATAGTATGTGAAGACAGGTGCACACAGGCAAATCCAATGATGATTACTGAAATAGTTGAAGGCAAATCCTGTTATTAAGGTGCTTATAAATTTTGGCCATTACATTAATTAAAAATAAACAAACAGAATTCTCTCTTGTTTTTCTCTCTCCAAAATGGCTGCCATGTCGAGAGCATAAGCAATGGTAATTTCCTTTGGCTCCCCTTAATCTGCCCCCACACCTACCCATATCCTCCAACCATTCATTTTTTTCTTCTGTTTCCATTCTTGATGCAGAATAATATACCTTACCTACATTTAAGATATTACCATGAAAGGAGAAAATCTAACACTCAGGCCAGGTCCTGACGTTTTGATGGAAAAGAATAGGTCAGGATCAAGAACTAGCCAATAAGAGACACTATCCAAAAACCCAGAACCAGAGAATCCAAAAGGAAAAGTAACAAATCAAATCAAGGGACAAAATAAACAATGTTCACCATGGATGTCAAAATAGGGAGAAACTTTCTTGAAAAAACACTTTCCTCATATCACAGGACTCTTAGCCTCTTGCCTCCTTCTATGAGCATCAAAGGACCAGTGACCCCAGTGACCCCACTTTTGAGTTGATGTTCAAAAAAAAAGCAGATAT
Source organism: Globicephala melas (assembly GCF_963455315.2). Classification (NCBI taxonomy): domain Eukaryota; kingdom Metazoa; phylum Chordata; class Mammalia; order Artiodactyla; family Delphinidae; genus Globicephala; species Globicephala melas. Next base: position 47,384,926 of record NC_083335.1, read on the forward strand.
AATGCTCTTCCAATAAGCGTCTACAAGAGGATGTTGGGTCTCTGGCATCAAATGACAATCCTAGAGGCCTGGAGGCAAGTTACAGAGACCAACAGACTATGAGAATGATCTATTATGACTTCATGCTTCTTGGGTCCTACTACCTCTCTTTTCTCAGTTTAACATATTTTCTATGAAGAGTGTGTGATATAGAAGATTTTCAGTGGTGGAGAAAGTTAAAATCCTCTATATTTGGACAGATGGTCTGCATATGGATACTCCATAATGACACGGTAGAGCCAACCTTGGTGAAAAATTACTTTTAGATGGTCATGAAGACGATGCTGCTGAGCGGTCCTCATTCAAATGAATGAGTTAGTCATCACTTACACCAGAGCAATGTTGTACAGGTTTCCTGGGAAAGTGCTCTAAAAATAGAAGGCAGCATATTCTGAGAATGATAATTGTTGAATTCAGCGTAATCTTCAGAAATTAGATATGGAGTACCAGGCAAGAGAAAAAGCAAAAGAAAGCCTTGATCATGGGAACACTTTATACTTATTGCTAGTGATAAGGAAGATTTTTGCTTTAGTTTATTAATATGAACATTTCTGAGATATTACCTTTCAACTTTGAATAAATGGATCTTTATTTTTTTCCTTGCACATCAGTTTGTCCAGTGTAGGAACCTACCCATATGATGCTAAACCATGTGCATAAAAAGTTAAAATTCTTGTCCATGTGTTCGGCCCATGTAACACCACATCTACCTATTTGATAGTGCCAGGGAAATGCTTCACTGCCTTCCAGACTCTGTTCCTACCGGCCTCTGAGACTGCTGGAACATTAGAGTACCAGTTGCCTTTATTGATACCACTTTAAATCCCTGCCTCAGCAGAGGAACAAATGAGTGAGGGCTCTTGTCACAGGAACTCTTGAGGTCGCTCTGTTTAGTCTGTGCTTCTTCCAAACACTCTACAAGTCACTTGGGGCAATGAGGAAAGACAACTGCCTCATTAGGTTATCTCTGAATCCAGCTGGGCCAGAATTTGGGTAATTTAAATGAATGAGAACATTTGAGAAAGATGGATACATTTGCACAGATGGGGCAAGCAATACAGAGATTCAAGTGGCAGGAGAAAGTCCATTTGTGTAAATGGTATGTATAGTCAGAATCAGACGATCCAGATCCAGGGTTTTAATCTAAGCCCTGCTTATTACTAAGGCCTATGACCTTGGGTGATGACTTAACCTCTTTGAGTCTTATCTGTGTAAAATGAGGTTAATATGTAACTCACAGGTTTCTGTAAGAAAGAAATGAGATAGAGCATATAGTAAGCATTAAAACAAATGGCATTTAGTTTATCTTAGAACACAGTACGCTGTGAAAGATGCCAGTGCAAGGCAGCAGTCATCTTCAGGTTTATAGGATGCCTCAACAGGCTGAGTTGACTAAGTAGTTGGGAGAGAGGAGGACTTGAAGTTGGAAGGAACAGCCAGCACAAGCAAGGGAATAACGGTGTAATATAAGGAGCCTCTTAGATGTGATTTTAAAAAAACAACAGAAGAGCAAACAATCTCTGTCTCATGCAGGCAGATCCCAAGAAAAAGAAAGAGGCTCTTTAAAAATCAGCTCTAGGGCTTCCCTGGTGGTGCAGTGGTTGGGAGTCTGCCTGCCGATGCGGGGGACGCGGGTTCGTGCCCTGGTCTGGGAGGATCCCACATGCCGCAGAGCGCCTGGGCCCGTGAGCCATGGCCGCTGAGCCTGCGCGTCCTGAGCCTGTGCTCTGCAATGGGAGAGGCCACAACAGTGAGAGGCCAGCATACCGCAAAAAGAAGGGAAAAAAAAATCAGCTCTAGGCATTACCTTTTATGTTTACCATTCCTATTGCCAGAGCCTGATTAAGTTGGAAGTACAATCAGTTTACTCAGGAAACGGTATTAGTGTTAATTAGAATGGTGTGAAACTAGCAGTTTTCGAGTATCAGTGGGGTCAGTGGAAATTTTAGTCACTGCAAATTTGAGAGCATCTCTCAAACCATGATGTTTGCAAACTTTTTCACATATCCCCCAAAAAAGAAACCTATTAACTACAGAACCAGCTATTAACAGGATTACTGATCACAATACTTTCAGAACGTAGGGGGAAGAATTGAGGAACAGAACCACTTAAAGACTACCACTGCTAACCCCAAAGCGAAGTAGAAGGAACATATGATATATTTCATTATTTGAATACAATCTATGCAGTGTTAGCCCAATTTTTTATTATATCCTAAGCTGTGTGTTTAGTGTTTTAAAGGCCCTCTGGAATATATTGCTGTCCATGAGTGTCGATAGAGGGATTGTAAGGATATTGTGTTCCTTACAATAATGGTATTGCATCCCCAAATAGCTCCCTACTGGTGCCTGCAATAATCATTAATCACTCTTTTGACTTGAAATTTTGATGGTTCCTATTAAGTTGCTAATATTTAGCTTTGGGAGGAATAACGTATTAAGCTATGAAGTGTTATTAAACCTTAAGTGAGAATTAATTGGTCAGGTCCTTTCCAACAAAATAATCGATTGAAAATAGGTTTTCCAAGAAAGAATATAGGAAATTATCTGGTGGGAGTCAATTTGATTAGAGAGTGGTGGGGGCATGCAGAGTAAAGATACTGTGGGGATACCTGGAGGATGGTGTAGACGTATCTGTGAGTAGGGAAAAAAGCTGGAAGAAGAAAAATAAAGTTTCTGGGGGAAATTTTAGCAAGAGATTACCATGAGCTGAGCATTGGGTCAAGGACACTCACCATTTTTTTCTTATATGCTGAAGTTTTGTCTAGGGCCAGCTCTGCATATAGATTTAGCTATTATTTTAAGAATTTTTCTTATATCTATATGTTTTTATTCAGTTTCCATTCATAGTTCTTGTATTTGACTTTTCAAGTATAAGAACCAGTAAAAATAAGACAAAATTCCCCAGTGAACACTGGTAGTGTTCCTTCAGGAAAGGGATTAAACACTATTTGATCAGTTGTATCCTGATAAAAGGAAAGCATTGCACTGTAAAAAGGGTCTTTCAGTCCCTTCACATCCTCCTGCCTTATGTGCAAAGGTATGAAGATAATTATGATGTTGCATTCCAGCCTAGGCATACATTTTAGTGAAAACTGAGGTTCAGTAATAAGGCCTTACAGCAGAAATACTAATCCTACTCTTTCAACCTGTGCTTGTCTATTTGGTGTTAGAGAAACAAGAGAGGAATGTTTGGTTTTGTAAAACAGACAAATGGCAAATCTTATTGCGGATAAAAATTTCTTTTAAGCTTAGTGCTGTAATGATTGACACTGGGCTCAGAAGTGATTTTAATTTTATTTCATTTTTCTCTAGAGCATTACACCCCAGTAAATAAAAATAAATAAGGAGAAAGATTTAGTTTTGTATGCATGAGAGTAGGACTTCAGCCTCAGAATTTCAGCCTTCTGGGCTGTGTTTTCTCACCTGGGACTCTTCTTCTTCTTCTTTTTTTTTTTAAAATTGAAGTATAGTCGATTTACAATGTTGTGTTAGTTTTAAGTGTACAGCAAAGTGATTCAGTTATATGTACATATATGTCTTTTTGTTTCAGATTCTTTTACCTCATATCACCTGTGACTCTTCTATGATTTGTGATCTAGAATACTGTAAGCTCTCCTATCCACAACTCTCTGGATTAATTAGGATCTGCATATATGAGCTTACAGAAAATCTATACAGCAAATACATCAAAGTGTGCACTTACACGAAACACATTAGCTATGTACACTCATAACTATGACCTTAGTTTGACACTTGAAAAGATAATAATTCCGTGCCAATCAGCAACAAAAGAACATTCTATTGTTCTTTAATGAATAAGGCATTGGAAGAATAAGCACGTTGATGTCAAGAATTGTATATGCCATCAAATTCATTTCAAACAAGTAGAGTTATGTATGATTTTAATCATTTGTTTTAAAATAAATCAGCTTATGGAATTAGTTGATCATGAGTAGTTTGGAATTCATAATTTTAATTGGAAATCATTGCTGAAATTGTGCTCTTGTTTAATTAAAATCTCCATTAACTGGACAAATAGAACATTACAAACAGATTGTGAGGAAAAAAGGAAGAGGAAAGAAGGGAATGAAAGAAAAAGACGTGCCTCCCAGTGTGGTGTAATAGGGATAAAAATGTGTAATTCTGATAAAAAAACACTTTTGGGGATCTTATATATGAATAAACCCTTATTATCATGTCTTAGTATGCTGGAATTTGGGGAAATGATGTTTTTGAGGCCAAAATATACAAGAAAGTAATGATCATCAGGAGAGAACTTTGATCCTAAACCTGTAGAAATAATAGCACCGTCATTTTTCATTATGCAAAGTTAACAGGGAGACAAGAATCTAAGACTTTGATACAAGCCTAAAAAGATAACAAATTAAAGGGAACCCTCTTGCACTGTTGGTGGGAATGTAAATTGATACAACCACTATGGAGAACAGTACGGAGGTTCCTTTAAATACTAAAAATAGAACTACCATACGACCCAGCAATCCCACTACTGGGCATATACCCTGAGAAAACCATAATTCAAAAAGAGTCATGTACCACAATGTTCATTGCAGCTCTATTTACAATAGCAGGACATAGAAGCAACCTAAGTGTCCATCGACAGATGAATGGATAAAGAAGATGTGGCACATACATACAGTGGAATATTACTCAGCCATAAAAAGAAACAAAACTGAGTTATTTGTAGTGAGGTGGATGGACCTAGAGTCTGTCATACAGAGTGAAGTAAGTCAGAAAGAGAAAAACAAATACCATATGCTAACACATATATATGGAATCTTAAAAAAAGAAAAAAAGGTTCTGAAAAACCTAGGGGCAGGACAGGAATAAAGATGCAGATGTAGAGAATGGACTTGAGGACACGGGGAGGGGGAAGGGTAAGCTGGGATGAAGTGAGAGAGTGACATGGACATATATACACTACTAAATGTAAAATAGATAGCTAGTGGGAAGCAGCTGCATAGCACAGAGAGATCAGCTTGGTGCTTTGTGACCACCTAGAGGGGTGGGAGGGTGGGAGGGAATCGCAAGAGGGAGGGGATATGGGGATATATGTGTACATATAGCTGATTCACTTTGTTATATAGCAGAAGCTAGCACAGCATTGTAAAGCAATTATACTCCACTAAAAGTGTTAAAAAAAAAAAAAGAAAATTCCTTTGAGCACATGAAAGTGCTTCATGATAATAATAAGTAAAACTGAGGAATCCACCCCCTTGAAAAATGTGGAACTTGTTTTATTGTTTCTCCCTCAAGGAAAAAAAATATTTTCATAAGCATGGGAGAAGTCAGAATTTATGCAACATGAAAGATATGTCTTTTTTATAATCTTTCTAAACAATATTAGAGCAAAGACTAGTAGGGCTATGCAATTATTTTGCTACCATAAGAAGATTAACATATAATCTTAACTAAATTTCGACCTGATTATTTATTTGAGTGAGCACATATCTTTGGGAGAGACATCTAGTGAAGTGAGGAAGGAGATAGACACCTGCTTAGCTAGTTACATGATCAGAATCAGCCCTGGTGACCAACGTGGTGAGAGCCAGATTCCATTTGATTCACCTGATTATAAAATATGACAGTATTATTAGATGGATGTTATTCATATACAAAACTGTGTGTGATATACATAATGATTTTATGTGCACCTGAGACTGCTTTCCTAAAATGATGTTTTGTATACATGTATTCCCATTTCAGGGAGATCTAAAGTTACTGAAATAGAGAAAAAATATCATTATCTCTATTTAATAATGTATTTTTAATATTAATATGGAGAAATTGTATTTTTGATAAGTTACAGCATATCTATTTGGATGGCTCTAAAATCTATATTTTCACCCTAGACCTCTCCCCAGAATTTCAGTTTGGTATGGCCAACTGTCTACTGGGTGTCTCCCGTATATCCCATTGGTCCCTTAAATCAACATGTCCAACATGGAAATCATGTGTTTCTTTACCCAAGCTTGTTTTCCCTTTGCCATGTCTCCCAGGTCTCTACATCCTTACCCTTTCCATTAGGTCCACCTGTAATGGAAATACAGGCTTTTATATTCAATTTGAAAGCACTTCCTAATAATCCTACCTCCTTAGCACTTTTTGGATGTGGCACCTCCTCTACATCCTCACTGAGTTCAGTCTGTACTTATCTCTCTTCAAGCTCTTCTACTTGTTTCCAATCTTGCCTTCTTCAAAACCATTCTGTCCTCCCTACAGCCTGAGTTATCCTTTATGGAATGTATATCTGACCATGTTACTCCCATAACTAAAGTACTTCAGTGAGACTTCTAGATAAACACGTGAGTTTATACGAGTGTTTATCTGAGCCACTTCTTGAAGCCCATAAAAACATGGATAGTAAAAGCAACTAAAAAGTTATAAAACCACAAGGACAAAGAGAATGGGAAAGGAAACCCAGAAGACTAGTATATCCACACATTTTGGGAGATGGAAGGCAAACGGATGAGTAGTAATTTATGAACAGAATAGAAAGAGATAAAACTCAAATATCTGCACAGGGAGATGTGAATTCCTGTAATACAATAGAAAGGCTCAGAAACTAAAGACAGCAGGTACCCCTAGAGGCAGATTTTCTGGTTTTGATTTTTAAATTAAGCAAGAAGATTGGTTAAAAGTCTGGAAAAGCAGTAAGATCCCAGATCGTCTTAAGAAACTCACTTCCTTTCCTTTAGGCAACAGTTCTGGAGCAGAATATACATATTTTTCAAAAGTTCTTTAATACCTTGAAATACACGATATACATGTGAATATATTCGTATAATTTCATTACAATGCACATGAAACTTATAATCATTTGATAGCCTGAGCAATTGTGATTCTCTACCACTCTTATTCTCTTGCAAGCTTTGTGTGTGCCTTTCAGGCAACATAGTTTTCAGATAGTAGTTTTTCAATAAATACATCTTTGACTTTCAATAAACTGCATACAAATTGGCTTTTTATTACTGAACAGGGTTTAAGGGATAGGAGATTTCTATACCCTTTAACCTAAAAATTTTTGGATAATCTTTATTGTTGGGGTATTCGAGATCCTATTATAGAAGGAGCCGCAGGTGGAAACCATACTTAAGTGGTGAGGATGCAGAGACCTGGGAGAGGTGACAAACTGTAGGTAATATACACTGTGGAATTGCATAGCACATTTACAACAGGCCTAGTATTTTGGAGGGTTGCAGAGAATGACTAGTGCAACATGGAGATAGGATACAGAAAATCCAGTCTTTGGGGACTGGAAAGATAATAAGGCTGAGGTAAAAGGTAGGTAGGTTATAAAATAGGACAAAATTATGTTTCATGTGAGCATGGTATGTGTTGTCATTTTGAAGCTTTTTCAATTTTCATAACTCTTTAGTTCCAACTTGGGAGACATATTATCATGACTGAATTGGAGAATTGCCAGCTTACCAAAAATTGTCATTGCACAGTTTGGGACTAGTGGAGATGGAAATAATAGTCTTTTGTTTTTTTGCACAAGGAAATTAACCTCCAAATACAACTGAGGAATAGGTACTGTTATGACTTCTTTATGGATCAGTAAACAGATGAAATATGGTGAAGCTATATAAGAAGACCAAAGATGTATAAGAAGACATGAATTGACCAGAAAATAAATTTGAATCCTGCTTCTCAACTCTTGATTTAACCAGAGACAGTTCTATCCCAAACATGAGATTCTATATAGAAGCATGAGGGAATTAGGAAGTAAAATATGATGAGTATTTTTCCTGAAATATTACAGCTGTCATTCCCAGGGCCCTACTCCTGAGATAGTGGGAGGTTAAGATATTAAATTTATATTTTTCTGTGAACTCTTCATGGACTGTTGCCATATCAATGACAATGCAACTAGAAGCATGGTGATTTTTAAAGAACATACTGTTTTGTGTACCCTCTGTATAGTACAGCTACACTCGGAGCAGCTAGCAATGTTCATCCGAATTCTTTTTATTTATTTATTTATTTTTGCGGTACGCGGGCCTCTCACTGCTGTGGCCTCTCCCATTGCGGAGCACAGGCCCCGGACACGCAGGCTCAGTGGCCATGGCTTACAGGCCCAACCGCTCCGCGGCATGTGGGATCCTCCCAGACCGGGGCACGAACCCACGTCCCCTGCATCGGCAGGTGGACTCTCAACCACTGCGCCACCAGGGAAGCCCCATCCGAATTCTTTATTATTTGTCAAAAGAATTACTCTTTTCTGACATAATCTTTCTTTTCTAAGAAAAAAAAATCAGTGGTGCCTATTGTAATTGTGCTTTAATATCTGAACTTTTCTCCTAAAAATCAAAACCTCAAAATGACCCCAAAAGAAAGAAAGTGATATGAATATAAATCAAGCATTTTAAAATTTAAAAACCTGATACCCTGTTTCTCTCTTTCTTCTTTTAATGCATTAAGCATCATCTTATACAGGCATGAATATAAACTGTGAGCTGTTTACTATAAAGGCTATAATCAAAAGAACATATAATGATATATTTGTCTTTCCTTTCTTGTCTTTGCTTTTAATTTTCATATATATCCATGTTCGTGTGGTGACTTTGACTGTGTCTCCTGGAGGCATATGCCCCTGCAAGTTTAACAGTGAAGACAGTTGAGGAGAATATAATGACTGGGGGAAGCTATGTTGGGTAGTATGGACAGGGCTAGAATATATTGGATAATAGGGAAGCAAGGTTCTGACATCAAAGGGAGCCAGAGTTTGTACCTTTGTTTGCTGAGGAAACTAGCACATAGATAAGGAATTGTCTTTTGATGATCTCCTCTATATATCTGAAGGACATGCTTTCAAATGAATTCCTTTAAGGACTTTTCATTATAGTTTTAATAATGGTCATGCTGACATATTGTCTTTTAAGACTATCGAAAAAGACCAGTTTGAGAGACTACGCCCAGTATGTGTGTCCATTTCACCAATCTGCCTCTGTTGAGCTCTGGGGATTGTGTTGGGGGATGAAATGCTCTGAAGATGATAAATATTTGCCCTAATACTTAAAAAAAATTTATTTTATTGAAGTATAGTTGATTTACAATGTTGAATTAATTTCTACTGTACAGCAAAGTGATTCAGTTATACATATATATACCTTCTTTGCCCTAATACTTTTTGTGAAACAAAGTGGTTTCAAGGTCTTTTTTAGTCTGCTAAATAAATTAGATGTGTACCCTCATGATATCTGTAATTAGAAAAAATATATACACAGAATAAATGCAATGAGTTTAAAAAATGTATTTGGTAATGACAATACCAACACGACTACCAACACGTATAGCACTTCCTATGTGCCAAGCACTCTTCTAACTGTCTTACATTTATCATCTCATGTATGCCTGAGTGCAGAAAACTCTGTGAGCTAGGTACTAATATGCTCATTTTACAAAAGAGGCAGATTGGAGATTCAGTCCTAGGTAGGGTGGTTCGAGAGTCTGCACCCTTTATTGCTTGAGGTACTGCTGCTCCTAAAACAAGGCTATGTGTTTTTTGACTTGGCTTATTACAAGACCACAGCTTAGGCATCTTTGTGAGCCGGTGCAGTTTGTGTCTGGCACAACTCAATCATCCCTTTCTCCACCCTTTCCTAACTTTCACAGCAGCCCTCCCACCCCAGTGTCTCATGCTTTACCGCTACCCTACACTTTTGTTCTAATGGAAAGCACACGATAAAATATATTCTCTAAAAATATATATTATGTTATTCCTCTCAGAAATATATTCTTTCAGGTATAGAAAATGTTAACTCTTCCAGAAATATTTGCATTTTCAAAGAGGATGCATGGAGAGGAGATTGGGTAAATATTAAGTAGGTAAGATTTCTAAAAGCTCCTCAAATTGCAAAAAAGGTAGATAATTACATACTTCCCCTACCTTTATGGACAGCTTGGCTTTGTGGTGCTATCAGTACTTCCTTGGCAGATGCAAAGGTCATAAGAGATTGGATAGTTTTCACAGCACTTCAGAGACTCCTGCCTCCTCTACTCACCCTGAATTCATTACTACCCTCTGGATTTCTGTGGAAAGGAAAAATCTTTACTATTTGTGGTGCAATTTGGGATTAAATTCTGGCTCATTGAATTGCTAGGTTTAGCAAATATAAATACATGACTCCATTGCAAATTTGAATCTCATATAATGAATAATTTTTAGTATAAATACATCCCATGTGATATTTGGGACTTACACAAAACTTATTTACTGTTTATCTGAAATTCGAATTTAATTGTACAGCTTATACTTTTTCAGGCAATCATACTCAGGGTGGATTTTAATTGTCTCTAGACAGAAAAAAACTTCTGCTTATGGATATCTTATAGTAATTTAATTAGTAGGTGGTAAAAGTATGAAGGAGAGTGGTGGCTATGGAGAAAGGGACAAATCCATACACACAATGGAAGAAGAATCGAAATGTGGTGATTGCTTATCTGAGCCATGCTGATGAGCCAAGGTGTCTTATAGAGAAGTTATAAGTAACAAAGGAAAAGTCATTATAAAAGAGTGAGGCCAGAAATCCAGGGATTTTGGTTCAGTTCTTGGACAAATATAGGTTGCATAAATTAATCAAAGCAAAAATAGGCTGAGTCCAGGATATTGAATAAGGTTTAGGAGATTAAGCAAAACTGAAATGTTATTTCAGGCAATTATCCAGAAATCTGAAAGTCTGTTAATTTGCTATTGAATCTCTAACAACCAGAAATATCATACTAAAGAGAAAGTACTAATCTTTTGACATTATATAGTCATACTCCTATATGAATAAAGAATGTACCTTATATTTAACAGTTTAGTTAAGACAATTGGACAAAGTGTGATTGTTTACAACCAAAACTAAAATTGAAAAATGCCACACACATTGTCTGTTCTGGAAAAATTCTAAACATTTAATGTTATTTTCTGATGTCACAAAATACTTCAAGCATAAAAGATAATCCAGTTTCATTTCCCATTGGGTTATGAGTTTGCTCCCCCCTCAGGAGACGATTCTTCAAAGAGTAGACAACTAGTGGCTAAATTAAGAAATACAAGTTAGATTTATAGAATTGCTTATCACATGAATCTTATTTTCTGTTCTAGCTAGAATTCCCATTAGCTATATTGATTAATTTAATTTTAGTTTGATTTTAAAACTTAATAATCTTTGTTCATATGGTAAGGTGAGTACTTAATCAGGCAGCTTTTGCAAGATGCTGATACTAAGAGTTGGAATACAATGTAAGAAAAACATTTTCAATGTAGAGACAGTGGTGTAGGGCATACACAATCGGAGAAGAGCAGGGTTACCGTGGGAACCGTGATCCTGAATTTCATGACCTGTCTTGTGTGATTACAAATTTAATGCTGTAGGAGGATTGTGTGACTTTTTCCTTTATTTTGACGATGATTTATTTGTGAATAATCAGGAAACGATCAGGCTTAGAGGTGACCTGAATCTGCTCAAGCTAGGAGGATCCTGCATCTTTTAGGAAGACAGAAGGGGAAAAAAAAGAGTATGTGAAGGTGATCTCTTCAAAAGTACACAAGTTCAACACATTGCAAGGTTTCACTGTGGAAACAATTTTGCACTTTGACTTCATTTGCAGCTGAGGATTTCCAAAATGCTTTGCAATGGGCACAGAAGCTTTACAAGGTTTCTTGAAATTCCGCAGGGCTAGTCGTGACAGTGATGAATTTCAGAGGGGTAGCTTGCAGCTGAAACTGGCAACAGAAGGTGAAAGAGGCTAGGAGAACATACTTTTGCATGGATTTACTAAAGTACAGCTTACCAAAGTGAAGCAAGAGTACAATTGTTTGAGAAATAGCAGCAGACAGGCAAAGTGTGTAGCAGTCAATGTATGAGTTATTTTGTTCTTAGAAAAGGTTTGGAGTCAAATATGAGGATCAGATTGCATGCATACACAAAGGTGTGTCAAGCTGATCACACTCAGCCTGTTTCTTGTGTCTTCACATCATGCCTTTTGATGGAAAGGGAAATATACTGTTGATTAATAGGGTCTTGTCACCCCACTTCTGAATGGATGTCTCTAAAGAGTTGGGTATTTGACATACTTTTTATATCGATTACCTTATTTTTATGGATATTGCCAGAGGCATTAGGTTTCAAGTCTATGCCAATTTGGGCAATAGATGTTCCAGATAGTAACCTTTATTTACTGTGTTCAGTGTGTACTAAATAATTGGTAAGGCACAAAGGATCCACACAAACACTCACACATTGGTGGAGGTCACATAAAGGTCAGGGTCCTTTTGGTTCCTTCTGGACAAGGATTTAATGTAAGTGCTGCTGCCTAAACAAATTTAGCTGAAAGTCATATGCTAATTAGTATTAATGCTAATACTAATACTTTCTGGTTTCATCCATTTTTAGCTCAAGATGTGACGTTCCTAAAGTCAATCAATGTAAGGTTCTGAAGCCTGAAAATGCAGTACGTATGCTACAGAAAAAAAATTTAATTATTGCTCCAGATGATGAATAAGGAAGCAAATGGTGAATGGAATCCAATTTTAGAGTAGCAAACATATAAATAAATAAAAAGAAATTAAGTGAAATTTGCCCTTCAAGTCATGGAGTACCAAACATACCATCAGAGGAAGAACTTGCTTAATGGAGGAGAAAACTATTAAAAGTTTGAAAGAGTGCTTAGCATCAGTATAAAGAAGCAAACAATGGTGAATGAATTAAAATGTAGAATATCAGTCAAAAAGAATCACTCCAATCTTTTATAAGGAAATAGTCACAGAAGTGATCATCCTGGTTTTGGTCAATTTATAATAAAAGCAGGTTATCCTAGAGAGGAGTAGAAAAGGAGAGACAAGCAAAAAGTAGCCAAGTTTTAAGTTTTCACTGAATACATATAGATTGAAATGAATAATAAAGAAACAAAGAAATGTAAGGCCAGGACAAAAAACAACAAAACCAAAATATTTTGAGTGTAATATATGTTGCATGAATAGACTCTACTACCAATGAAATGCTAAAAGCATTTGCCATGTAAAAAAATAGAATGTCAGAGGACCAGAATTTGATATGTATTTGGCATAATGCAGTATAGTTACTTTGCCTGAGATCTTGTTCTTTTCATCACCATTTTCTCATAAAATTTCTTACCCTGTAGTAGAGAAGCAGTGTTTTAATAAGATAGCCATGACTACTTTTGTAATTGAAACCAAAAAGATTGAGCTCTATTTCATCATATTGATATAAACCAGAGCTCTATGAAATGAAAAAGGAAAGGGAACAAGATTTCTCTGAATAAGAATGACTAGCAAAACTGATAAAAAGGGAAAAGTGCTTAAATGTAAGTTAGGATGAAAATAATATAGACAGAAGTAATAGGAAGAAGACAGTGAAACTGAGTCATCTATAGGTGAAGCAAATGAAAGGAATGAGTATTAACAATGTACATTGCTGCCCAGATAGTTTAAGGTGTGTCAGTAATTCTTTGAATATCCTGATTTGCAGTGGGATTTAGAACTTAAATATAATGTGTGGACTCTCTCTCTGCACAAAGGGGATTTTTCTTTTCTTTTTTTTTTTTTTTTTTTTTGTGGTACGCGGGCCTCTCACTGCCGTGGCCTCTCCCACTGCGGAGCACAGGCTCCGGACGCGCAGGCTCAGTGGCCATGGCTCAAGGGCCCAGACGCTCCGCGGCATGTGGGACCTTCCCGGACTGAGGCACGAACCTGCGTTCCCTGCAGCGGCAGGCGGACTCTCAACCACTGCGCCACCGGGGAAGCCCACAAAGGGGATTTTTATAGCTTATTCACAATTTAGAAAAAAAAAAAATCAATTAGGCCCCTTTGGCTCTTTAGTTTCTACAGAAGCTCTAGTGTACTTTAGATATTGCTCTTCTCACTTGTAAAAAACAAAACAAAACAAAACAAACTTTCTGATCACATTCAATTTGTCCTGAATTTTGGAGCCTACGTTAAATATTGTGATATATTCCTGAACTAAAAAAACCCTTTTGTTCTATCTATAAAACAGAACTGCAAAGAATATGAATATCAACAACATACACACGTCTTTACTTACCTAAAAATGAAACCAAATTTTTTTTCTTTTTTTTTTTTTTAAAATTTACTTATTTATTTATTTTTGGCTGTGTTGGGTCTTCGTTGCTGTGCGTGGGCTTTCTCTGGTTGCAGCGAGCGGGGACCACTCTTCATTGCGGTGTGCAGGCTTCTCATTGCGGTGGCTTCTCTTGCTGCGGAGCACGGGCTCTAGGCACGCACGGGCTTCATTTGTTGCGGCACGTGGGCTCTAGAGCGCAGGCTCAGTAGTTGTGGTGCATGGGCTTAGTTGCTCCAAGGCATGTGGGATCTTCCCAGACCAGGGCTCGAACCCAAGTTCCCTGCGTTGGCAGGTGGATTCTTAACCACTGCGCCACCAGGGAAGTCCCCGAAACCAAATTTTTATATGTAACTTTTTTTTTATATAACTTTTTAATGACCTTAGAATAAACTCTAGAAATGAAGTCCAGAAAGGTCTCTTTTACTTTTTCCCCATTTTGCCCAGTATTTCCATTTTGTAATTCTCCTTGGGTGTTATACTAATATGAGATTAGAAAACTGGACTCTGTTATAGTAAGATGTACTTAAAAGAATATTTTCAAAGAGATGTTTTGATTTAATTTTAAATAAACAATTAGAGCAATGGAATCAGATTTGCTACCTAAAAAAGACTTCTGCCTTTACAAGCCTAGACCATTCCCACCATCCATGGCAGACTTGTATCAAAAGCCTCCTCAATGATAGATTATCAATATGTCCATCCCATGTGTGAAGAGTTCTAACCTCTTTTGGTATCACTTCCCCCCCACAACTAGTGTGACCTCTTTGACTCTTATCAGCTGCATTTCAATTCTCAGTTTTTTAGAGTATCATTTTTTATTACCTATTATTGTACAGCTCATTATCCAGCTGGTAGATTATCTGTTAAAATGTTTTCTTATATTCCTCTTCCTAGATTACTATATTTTTAGTATTTTACTCCATTTAAAGTTGTTATATTTTATATTCAGCATTTTTTAATTCTTGAAAGGATATGGGATGGATGTAAGCACAAATAAGAACATTATAAATATTTATCTACTGACCTCCAATGCAGGACACTCATTCATAGGCCATGATATTTCCTCCTGTTGGCAGTGATAAATGATAAATGAGGCCCATGTACTGAGCTCTAAGTAAAGCTTAAAATAACTTAATTTATACTCATTAAAATTACTTACCTTTTTTTTTTTTAAAGAAGATGTTGGGGGTAGGAGTTTAATTAATTAATTTATTTTTGCTGTGTTGGGTCTTCGTTTCTGTGCGAGGGCTTTCTCTAGTTGTGGCAAGCGGGGGCCACTCTTTGTGCTCGGGCCTCTCACTACTGCGGCCTCTCTTGTTGCTGAGCACAGGCTCCAGACGCACAGGCTCGGTAGTTGTGGCTCACGGGCCTAGTTGCTCCGCGGCATGTGGGATCCTTCCAGACCAGGGCTCGAACCTGTGTCCTCTGCATTAGCAGGCAGATTCTCAACCACTGCGTCACCAGGGAAGCCCAAATTACTTATCTTTTATCTCCAGCATTTGTTAAATGTTAAGGACAAAAATTTAATTTATTATGAGATTATATCCCTCTTTTCTGTTATCAAAATGTCTTACTTTAGACATCAGTGAAAATGGCAGAGTAGGTATCTCCAAAGACCCATTCCTCCACAGAATTATCAAAAAATTAAACAAAAACTGTCAGAATAAACTTTGTTGGAACTATGGAGAACAAAGTTTAAAACAACCAAGTAAATGCTGAATTAAGAAAAAGGCAAATTAAAGTGGTAGAAAAGTTTTGTGGCATTTTATTTGCCCTTACCCCATATTCTTTCCCTGCACAGCAGTAGTCACATTCTCAATCTGGAAACCTGGTCCCTGTTTGCAGAAGGATAAGAGCAGACATTATTCTGAAAGAATTGTATTTGTTCTAACCTGTCTGGGGGCTACCTGAAGGACTGATACAAGGCTTTTGTTTTTTCCAACTTGGAACTCACTCAGGGTACCAAAATGGTGGGCTTCTTAAAAATACTGTAAGCCACAAGAACAACCTGTAGCCACATGGGGCAAAAGATTATAGCTGAGGCAACAGATAAAGTGTTCAAAGTCTGGGAGGAAAAGCTGGAGAGAGTTTCTTTGGGAAATCCAGGTATTCAAAAGTACCTGTGTATTCTGGGTAATTAAGAAAGTCATGTGCATGCCCAGGACAAAATATTTGATTGGAAAAGAACTGAGAAGACTCTAAACTTTCACTTCTGGCTGAACTCTAGGCTCAATGTTAACAGGAAGTGAAGGACAGGCAGAATTGTAAATGGCCTGGCTAAGTTCTAAAGTGTCACAGAACAGAGCCAATTTGCAAAGAGTAGGAGACTTTTTATTCTTTTAAAGAATTTTTCCTCCCTCCTTGTCTTCTTTCCATCCTTCCTTCCCTCCTTTTTTCCTTCCTTCCTTCCTTCCTTCCTTCCTTCCTTCCTTCCTTCCTTCCTTCCTTCCTTCCTTCCTTCCTTTCCCTAACTAGAGCAATTAGGCAATAAAGAGAAATAAAAGCCTTCAAAATTGGCAAAGAAGTAAAACTGTTTCTATGTGCAGATAACATAATCCTCTAAGTAGAAAATCCCATGGAATCTACTAAAGAAAAAAAAAAACCCAACCAATATTTATTATGGTTTGAATTGTGTCCCCCAACAAGATACATTTAAGTCTGAGGTGCTCCCAGTACCTCACTCAGAATGTGACATTGTTTGGAAATAGGGCCATTGCAAATGTAATTAATTAAGATGAGGTCATATTAGATTAGGGTTGGCTTTTAATCCAATATGACTGGTATCCTTTAAGAAGAGGTAAAGAGACACAGAGATAAAAAAAGGAGAATGCCATGTGATGATGACTACATAGATTGGAGGTACATCTACAAGTCCAGGAATGGTAAAGATTGTCAGGACTCCCAGAAGCTGGAAGAGACAAGGAAGGACTCTTCCACAGAACCTTTGGGGAGAGCATGGCCCTCCCAACACCTTGGTTTCAGATTTTTAGACTCCAGAACTATGAGAGAACTAATTTCTGTTGTTCTGAACCACCCAGTTAGTGTTAATTAGTTATGGCAGACCTAGGAATCGAATACAGATTATAGTATCATGGAGAGGGGGTGCTGTTGTAAAATATGCCTGAAAATGTGGAGTTGGTTTTGGAATTGAGTCATGAGTAGAAACCAGAAGAATTTTGAGATGCTTCATAGAAAAATCATAGGTTGCCTTGCTGGTTGGTAGAAATACGAACGTTAAATATACTTCTGGTGACGCCTTAGATGTAAATGATAAACATGTTTTTGGACACTGGTGGAGACGTGATTCTTGGTATAAAGTGGCAGAGGCTTGACTGAGTTATGTTCTATCATTGGGAGGAAAGTGGAACTTGTAAACAATAATCTTGGATATTTAGTCAAGGAGATTTATAAGCAAAGTGTGGAAAGTTCAGTCTGGTTTCTCCTTGCGGCTTATAGAAAATGAAAGAAAAAAGATAAATTAAGTACAAGGGCACCAGCACCTGATGATATCTGCCTGTCCAGATAGTATGCTCTGTAATCAGGGCCAAGTGTGTGGCTGGACAACTTGCTAAGAGATTAGACATGTGACTTACAGATTCAATCAACCATCTCATCAGAAGCTGGGAACAGAGATGTGGTTATCCAGGAAGTATCTGTGGAGAACCCCTTTGTCTAATGTCTTGGACCCTTATAAATTTGATGGGACAAATAAGTTTTGGGAATTTTTTTTTTACCAGCAAAAATGCTGCCGGCCTGGACTGAAAGGGACAGAGATGGGACAAAACAAAGGAAAAATTACTCCAAGGGCAGAGCCATGGATGCAAAGGACAGAGTTTTGAGCCACAGAGAATTATTCTCAAGTCTTGAGATCTAATGGAATTTTCCCTGCTGAGTTTTGGACTTGCTTGGAACGTGTGGTCCATTTGATTCCTATTTATCCCTTCAGGAATGGGAGTGTTGATCCTATGCCTGTCTTACCATTATATTTTGGAAGAGATAGCTCGTTTCCTGATTTCACAGTTCCACAGGTGGAAAAAAATATTACCCCAGGATGGACTATATCCAGAGTCCATCCATGATTGATTTAGTTATTTAGATAAGAATTTGGACTTATCAAAATTAAAAACTTTGGCAAATAAAGGATTTATCAAGAAAGTTAAAAGACAACATACAAAATAGGAGAAATATTTATAAATCATCTATCTGATAAAGGCCTAGTAGCCAGGATATATTAATACAAAGTAATCATAACCCAAGAGCAAAAGGACAAACAACCCAGTTAAAAAATAGGCAAAGGAAGGAAGCTAAAAAAAAACTGAATTGTACACTTTATGTTGTTAATTTGTGGTATATTAATTATATCAATAAAGCCGTGGTATTAAAAAAAAGGAAGTTAAAGAGAAATGAGTGGCAGCTGTGATACTGGATTAATCATTGATTTCTTTTTTATTTTAACATGTTTATTGGAGTATAATTGCTTTACAATGGTGTGTTAGTTTCTACTTTATAACAAAGTGAATCAGTTATACATATACATAAGTTCCCATATCTCTTCCCTCTTGCGTCTCCCTCCTTCCCACCCTCTCTATCCCATCCCTGTAGGTGGTCACAAACCACCAAGCAGAACTCCCAGTGTTATGCGGCAGCTCCCACTATCTATTTTACATTTGGTAGTGTATATATGTCCATGCCACTCTCTCACTTTGTCACAGCTTACGCTTCCCCCTCCCCATATCCTCAAGTCCATTCTCTAGTAGGTCTGTGTCTTTATTCCCGTCTTACCCCTACGTTCTGCATGAACTTTTTTTTTTCCTTAAATTCCATATATATGTGTTAGCATACGGTATTTGTTTTTCTATTTCTGACTTACTTCACTCTGTATGACAGACTCTAGGTCTATCCACCTCATTACAAATAGCTCAATTTCGTTTCTTTTTATGGCTGAGTAATATTCCATTGTATATATGTGCCACATCTTCTTTATCCATTCATCTGTTGATGGACACTTAGGTTGCTTCCATATCCTGGCTATTGTAAATACAGCTGCAATGAACATATTGGTACATGATTCTTTTTGAATTATGGTTTGCTCAGGGTATATGCCCAGTAGCGGGATTGCTGGGTCGTATGGTAGTTCTATTTTTAGTGTTTCAAGGAACCTCCATACTGTTCTCCATAGTGGCTGTATCAATTTACATTCCCACCAACAGTGCAAGAGGGTTCCCTTTTCTCCACACCCTCTCCAGCATTTATTGTTTCTAGATTTTTAGTTGCTGGCCATTCTGACCGGTTTGAGATGACATCTCATAGTAGTTTTGATTTGCATTTCTCTAATGATTAATGATGTTGAACATTCTTTCATGTGTTTGTTGGCAATCTGTGTATCTTCTTTGGAGAAATGTCTGTTTAGGTGTTCTGCCCATTTGTGTATTGGGTTGTTTGTTTTTTGTTATTGAGCTGCATGTGCCTCTTGTAAATTTTGGAGATTAATCCTTTGTCAGCTGCTTCATTTGCAAATATTTTCTCCCATTCTGAGGGTTGTCTTTTGGTCTTGTTTATGGTTTCCTTTGCTGTGCAAAAGCTTTGAAGTTTCATTAGGTCCCATTTGTTTATTTTTGTTTTTATTTCCATTTCTCTAGGAGGTGAGTCAAAAAGGATCTTGCTGTGATGTATGTCATAGAGTGTTCTGCCTATGTTTTCCTCTAAGAGTTTTATAGTTTCTGGCCTTACATTTAGTTCTTTAACCCATTTTGAGCTTATTTTTATGTATGGCATTAGGGAGTGATCTAATCTCATCCTTTTACATGTACCTGTCCAGTATTCCCAGCACCACTTATTGAAGAGGCTGTCTTTTATCCACTGTATATTTTTGCCTCCCTTATCAAAGTCAAGGTGACCATATGTGTGTGGGTTTAGCTCTGTCCTTTCTATCCTGTTCCATTGATCTATATGTCTGTTTTTGTGCCAGTACCATACTGTCTTGATTACTGTAGCTTTGTAGTGTAGTCTGAAGTCAGGGAGCCTGATCCCTCCAGCTCCGTTTTTTGTTCTCAAGATTGCTTTGGCTATTAGGGGTCTTGTGTTTCTATACAAATTGTGAAATTTTTTGTTCTAGTTCTGTGAAAAATGCCAGTGGTAGTTTGATAGGGATTGCATTGAATCTGTAGATTGCTTTGGGTAGTAGAGTCATTTTCACAATGTTGACTCTTCCAGTCCAAGAACATGGTATATTTCTCCATCTATTTGTATCATCTTTAATTTCTTTCATCAGTGTCATATATGTTTCTGCATACAGGTCTTTTGTCTCCATAGGTAGGTTTATTCCTAGATATTTTATTCTTTTTGTTGCAATGGTAAATGGGAGTGTTTCCTTACTTTCACTTTCAGATTTTTCATCATTAGTTTGTAGGAATGCCAGAGATTTCTGTGCATTAATTTTGTATCCTGCTCCTTTACCAAATTCACTGATTAGCTCTAGTAGTTTTCTGGTAGCATCTTTAGGATTCTCTATGTAGAGTATCATGTCATCTGCAAACAGCTTTACTTCTTCTTTTCTGATTTGCATTCCTTTTATTTCTTTTTCTTCTCTGATTGCTGTGGCTAAAACTTCCAAAACTATGTTGAATAAGAGTGGTGAGAGTGGGCAACCTTGTCTTGTTCCTGATCTTATTGGAAGTGGTTTCAGTTTTTCACCACTGAGGACAATGTTGGCTGTGTGTTTGTCATATATGGCCTTTATTATGTTGAGGAAAGTTCCCTCTATGCCTACTTTCTTCAGGGTTTTTATTATAAATGGGTGTTGAATTTTGTCGAAAGCTTTCTCTGCATCTATTGTGATGATCATATGGTTTTTCTCCTTCAATTTGTTAATATGGTGTATCACGTTGATTGATTTGTGTATATCAAAGAATCCTTGCATTCCTGGAATAAACCCCACTTGATCATGGTGTATGATCCTTTTAATTTGCTGTTGGATTCTGTTTGCTGTTATTTTGTTGAAGATTTTTGCATCTATGTTCCTTAGTAATACTGGCCTGTAGTTTTCTTTCTTTGTGACATCTTTGTCTGTTTTTGGTATCAGGGTGATGGTGGCCTCGTAAAATGAGTTGGGGAGTGTTCCTCCCTCTGCTATATTTTGGAAGAGTTTGAAAAGGATAGGTGTTAGCTCTTCTCTAAATGTTTGATAGAATTCGCCTGTGAAGCCATCTGGTCCTGGGCCTTTGTTTGTTGGAAGATTTTTAGTCACAGTTTCAATTTCAGTGCTTGTGATTGGTCTGTTCATATTTTCTATTTCTTCCTGGTTCAGTCTCGGCAGGTTGTGCATTTCTAAGACTTTGTCCATTTCTTCCAGGTTGTCCATTTTATTGGCATAGAGTTGCTTGTAGTAATGTCTCATGATCCTTTGTATTTCTGCAGTGTCAGTTGTTACTTCTCCTTTTTCATTTCTAATTCTATTGATTTGAGTCTTCTCCCTTTTTTTCTTGATGAGTCTGGCTAGTGGATTGTCAATTTTGTTTATCTTCTCAAAGAACCAGGTTTTAGTTTTATTGATCTTTGCTATTGTTTCCTTCATTTCTTTTTCATTTATTTCTGATCTGATCTTTATGATTTCTTTCCTTCTGCTAACTTTGGGGTTTTCTTGTTCTTCATTCTCTACTTGCTTTATGTGCAAGGTTAGGTCGTTTATTCGAGATGTTTCCTGTTTCTTAAGGTAGGATTGTATTGCTATAAACTTCCCTCTTAGAACTGCTTTCGCTGTATCCCATAGGTATTGGGTCGTCGTGTCTCCACTGTCATTTGTTTCTAGCTATTTTTTGATTTCCTCTTTGATTTCTGCAGTGTTACTTCGTTATTAAGTATTGTATTGTTTAGCCTCAATGTGTTTGTATATTTTACAGATCTTATCCTGTAATTGATATCTTGTCTCATAGTTTTGTGGTTGGAAAAGATACATGACATGATTTCAATTTTCTTAAATTTATCAATGCTTGATTTGTGACCCAAGATATGATCTATCCTGGAGAATGTTCCATGAGCACTTGAGAAAAATATGTATTCTGTTGTTTTTGGATGGAATGTCCTATAAATATCAATTAAGTCCATCTTTTTTAATGTATCATGTAAAACTTGTGTTTCCTTATTTATTTTCATTTTGGGCGATCTGTCCATTGGTGAAAGTGGGGTGTTAAAGTCCCCTATAATGATTGTGTTATTGTCGATTTCCCCTTTTATGGCTGTTAGTATTTGCCTTATGTATTGAGGTGCTCCTATGTTGGGTGCATAAATATTTACAATTGTTATATCTTCTTCTTGAATCGATCCCTTGATCATTATGTAATGTCCTCTTTTATGTCTTGTAGTAGTCTTTATTTTAAAGTCTATTTTGTCTGATATGAGAATTGCTACTCCAGCTTTCTTTTGATTTCCATTTGCATAGAATATCATTTCCATCTCCTCACTTTCAGTCTGTATGTGTCCCTAGGTCTGAAGTGGGTCTCTTGTAGATGGCATATATATGGACCTTGTTTTTGTATCCATTCAGCCAGTCTGTGTCTTTTGGTGGAAGCATTTTTTTTTAATATCTTTATTGGAGTGTAATTGCTTTACAATGTTGTGTTAGTTTCTGCTTTACAACAAAATGAATCAGTTTTATATATATACATATGTTCCCATATTTTTTCCCTCTTGCGCCTCCCTCCCTCCCAACCTCCCTATCCCACCCCTCCAGGTGGTCACAAAGCACCGAGCTGATCTCCCTGTGCTATGTGGCTGCTTCCCATTAGCTATCTACCTTACATTTGGTAGTGTATATATGTCCATGCCTCTCTCTCGCTTTGTCACAGCTTACCCTTACCACTCCCCATATCCTCAAGTCCATTCTCTAGTAGGTCTGTGTCTTTATTCCTGTCTTACCCCTAGGTTCTTTGTGACATTTTTTTTTTCTTAAATTCCATATATATGTGTTAGCATACGGTATTTGTCTTTTTCTTTCTGACTTACTTCACTCTGTATGACAGACTCTAGGTCTATCCACCTCATTACAAATAGCTCAATTTTGTTTCTTTTTATGGCTGAGTAATATTCCATTGTATATATGTGCCACATCTTCTTTATCCATTCATCCGATGATGGGCACTTAGGTTGTTTCCATCTCCGGGCTATTGTAAATAGAGCTGCGATGAACATTTTGGTACATGTCTTTTTGAATTTTGGTTTTCTCAGGGTATATGCCCAGTAGTGGGTTTGCTGGGTCATATGGTAGTTCTATTTGTAGTTTTTTAAGGAACCTCCAAGAAGATATACAGACTGCCAACAAACACATGAAAGAATGCTCAACATCATTAATCATTAGAGAAATGCAAATCAAAACTACAATGAGGTATCACCTCACACCAGTCAGAATGGCCATCATCAAAAAATCTAGAACCAATAAATGCTGGAGAGGGTGTGGAGAAAAGGGAACACTCTTGCACTGCTGGTGGGAATGTGAATTGGTTCAGCCACTATGGAGAACAGTATGGAGGTTCCTTAAAAAACTACAAATAGAACTACCATATGACCCAGCAATCCCACTACTGGGCATATACCGTGAGAAAACCAAAATTCAAAAAGAGTCATGTACCAAAATGTTCATCGCAGCTCTATTTACAATAGCCCGGAGATGGAAACAACCTAAGTGCCCATCATCGGATGAATGGATAAAGAAGATGTGGCACATATATACAATGGAGTATTACTCAGCCATATAAAGAAACGAAATTGAGCTATTTGTAATGAGGTGGATAGACCTAGAGTCTGTCATACAGAGTGAAGTAAGTCAGAAAGTAAAAGACAAATACCGTATGCTAACACATATATATGGAATTTAAGGGGAAAAAAATGTCATGAAGAACCTAGGGGTAAGACAGGAATAAAGACCCAGACCTACTGGAGAATGGACTTGAGGATATGGGGAGGGGGAAGGGTGAGCTGTGACAGGGCAAAAGAGAGTCATGGACATATACACACTAACAAACGTAAGGTAGATAGCTAGTGGGAAGCAGCCGCATGGCACAGGGATATCAGCCCGTTGCTTTGTGACAGCCTGGAGGGGTGGGATAGGGAGGGTGGGAGGGAGCGAGACGCAAGAGGGAAGAGATATGGGAACATATGTATATGTATAACTGATTCACTTTGTTATAAAGCAGAAACTAACACACCATTGTAAAGCACTTATACCCCAATAAAGGTGTTTAAAAAAAAGTAAAAAAATAATTATGAAGAAAAAAGTTTTTTTTAAAGTAAAACAAACAGACAAATATGGATGGACAGAACCCTAGGACAAACGGTGTAAGCAAAGCTATACAGACAAAATATCACACAGAAGCATACACATACACACTCACAAATAGAGGAAAAGGAGAAAAAACAATAAATCTTGCTCTCAAAGTCCACCTTCTCTATTTGGGATGATTCGCTGTCTATTCAGGTATTCCACAGATGCAGGGTACCTCAAGTTGATTGTGGAGATTAAATCTGCTGCTCCTGAGGCTGCTGGGAGGGATTTCCCTTTCTGTGCTTTGTTCGCACAGCTTCTGGGATTCAGCTTTGGTTTGACCCTGCCTCTGTGTGTAGGTCGCCTGAGGGCGTCTTTTCTTCGCTCAGACAGGACGGGATTAAAGGAACAGCTGATTCGGGGGCTCTGCCTCACTCAGGCCGGGGGAGGGAGGGGTATGGATGTGGGGCGAGCCTGCGGCGGCAGAGGCCAGCATGACGTTGCACCAGCCTCAGGCGCGCCATGCGTTCTCCCTGGGAAGTTGTCCCTGGATCACGGGACCCTGGCAGTGGCGGGCTGTACAGGCTCCCGGGAGGGGAGGTGTGGATAGTGACCTGTGCTGGCACACAGGCTTCTTGGTGGCTGCAGCAGCAGCCTTAGCGTCTCATGCCCGTCTCTGGGATCTGCGCTGTTAGCCGCCACTCGCGCCCATCTCTGGAGCTCCTTTAAGCAGTGCTCTTAATCCCCTCTCCTTGCGCACCAGGAAACAAAGAGGGAAGAAAAAGTCTCTTGCCTCTTCAGCAGGTGAGACTTTTTCCCGGAGTCCCTCCCGGCCAACTAACCCCTTCAGGCTGTGTTCACGCCGCTAAACCCAGTCCTCTCCCTGCGATCCGACTGAAGCCCGAGCCTCAGCTCCCAGCCCCCACCAATCATTGATTTCTTAGATGTGATAATTAAGCACAAGCAACAGCATAAAAAAATAGATAAATTGAACTTCATCAAAATTAAATACTTTTGTGCAAAAGACACCATCAAGAAAATGAAAGGAAAACCCACAAAATGGGAGAAAATATTTGTAAATCATATATTTGAAAAAAGTCTCGTATCCAGAATATATAAAGAAATCTTACAACTAAAAGGTAAAAAAGACAAATAACCCAATTGAAAAAATGGGCAAAGGATCTGAATAGATATT
The DNA here is from genome assembly GCF_963455315.2 of Globicephala melas. Lineage (NCBI taxonomy): Eukaryota > Metazoa > Chordata > Mammalia > Artiodactyla > Delphinidae > Globicephala > Globicephala melas. The sequence continues at coordinate 47,410,529 of NC_083335.1, forward strand.
TCTCTGAAGATATACAAGTGGCTAATAAGCACAAGAAAAGATCAGGGAAATGCAGTCAATCACAAATCCAAATCACAATAAGATACTACTTCACACCCACTAGGATGCTTATAATAAAAAAGGAAGACAACAACAAATGTCCATGAGGATATGGAAAAATAGGAACCCTCATACACATTGCTGGTGGGAATGTGAAATGGTGCAGTCACTGTGGGAAACAGTTTGGCAGTTCCTCAAAAAATTTACATAAAATTATCATATGATCCAGCAATTCCCTTTCTAGGTATATACCCAAGAGAAATGAAAACATATGTCCGCACGAAAATGTGCACACAAATGTTCATTGCAGCATTACTCATAATAGCCCCAAAGTAGAAACTACTCAAATAACCTTCAACTGATAAATGGATAAACAAAATATGGTGTATCCTTTTTATGGAATGTTATTGGGCAATAAAAAGGAATGAAGTAGTGATATACGAAACAACACCAAAGACCCCTGAAAACATTATGCTAAGTGACAGAAGCCAATCACAACGGAACACATATTGAAGGATTCCATTTATATGAAATGTCCAGAGTAGGCAGAGTTATAGAAACCAATATTAGGTTGTTGGCTGCTTAGGGATGGGGTGCTGTGAGGGAATGGAGAATGTCTGCTAATAGGTACGGGGTTTCTTTTGGGAGGGTGATGAAAATGTTCTAAAATTAAATTGTAGTGATGATTGCACAACTCTGTGAATATACTAAAACTCACTGAATTGTAGTTCAAAAGTATGTGAATTACATCTTAACAAAGCTTTGTAAAAACCAGACTGTGATGATTTCAGGGGCTGTTTATCAGTAATGGAGCCAATTTGTGACTATGGGATTCTAATTGAAAGCTAATAGAGACAAAACCACATTTAATCACTAAATAATATAAAACTAATAAAATCTGGAAAAATATTTTTATTTGTTTCATTGAAGTATAGTTAATTTACAATGCTGTGTTAATTCCTGGAAAAATGTATTTTAACTAAGAATAGAAGATAGTCCTATGCCGTTCCTTGCACATTTCTAATATGTTTAATAACTGCTTCAGGCATCATGGAAATAGTATAGCAGCACCAATGTTCCAGTGCTAATACATACACAGACACACACTCACACAGACCTATGCATTTTTCATGCATGAGGGTGGGTATCTGAAACTCATTTGAATAACTTCTCTGTAAGATATATTTAGTTTAGGTTATTTTCAATACAAATAGGATAGAGAGTTAAAAGTCATTTTTTAATTCATATAATCATGTTCTTCAAAAATCTGTGGTACAGGACAGAGGTTGTTAGGACTGATGAAATATGTGGTTGTCCCATACATAGTATAATATAAGAAGTGCCTCAAACCTTTGTCTTGCTGGCTACTTTCAGAGCTTTGAATTCTTACCTCTAATTGGAGTTACTCTTTCGGGCTTGTGGGGTGGGGGCAATAGTGTCCTACATCTATATAGTCTATTACCATTTTCGAAGTGTTTTTACATACATTATCTCATTGAATTCTCACAACAACTTTAGCTTAGAGGTACTGTTGTACAATTTTTGTAGCTAGAGAAAACTAATACTTAGTGAGGTTAATTTACTCACTTGAGGGCAGGCACGTAAGTCACGAAAAAGCTGAAGCTCGAACATTGATGGTTTAATTTTAAGTGCACTTTCTATGGTATCCAAGCTTCTTTAAAAGTTGAATGCATCTAGAAGCATCTATTCAAATGGGACTCCTATATGGGGACAGAGAGGAGGGGAGAAGTAACATAGTATCCCGTTAGTACCAGAAATCTATAGAGTGAATTACTTTCACTAGCTGTCATCCAGGACAGAGCCGCGCCCTGACTTATGGAAGTTTTTATGTGAGAAGAAGGAGACAGGGCTTGAGGAACAGAGTCAAATAAAAACACAATTTTAACTCAGAGTATAAACATTAAGGAAATATATGCTTATTAAATATTAGTCAGTATTCCTAGGATATTTTACTAGCACACAAAATAACTTTTAATTAGAAATAGACATTTTATTTATTTTATTTTGTTTTGTTTCGGTCATTTAGATGAACCCCAACTATGCTCTGTATAAACATGCTAGAAAGATGTACTCTGTGACTGTGCGTGTGGATCTTGGATTGTGTTTTGTTTGGGGAATTATATTTAGAACCTTAGAGGGGTTATACAATTTACATGTGCTGTCTTCTCAGGTAGAGCTCTAAATTCTCTGTCTGTCTTATCCTTACCACAAAGAGTTTAGGCCTTTGAATTCTTCACTTTTGATTTTCTTTTAGTAAAGCATTACTTTTCATTGCATTTCTTTTATTTCTTCCTCCAAATAACCGTGTAATGTGGCTTTGTAACATCTTCTTTATCCATTTCTGCAAATGAAATTAGTTTGCCTCAGGTCCCACGTAAATAAGTCACACACAATTGTTTAATTATGAATTGTGACTCTTCCTTCTCTCGGCTGCTTATGTAGCCCACTGCTTTGGAATACCTTTTTTTTTTTCTTTCTTCTTATTCTTTTTAAAGGTATTGTTCAGGGGACACTTCAGTGTTCAAAGACTGATACTCAGCCAGTTCATTTCCTACCACTGAAGAAGCACAATGCCCTTTTGCTTATCTGGCCTCATTTTTTTTCTTAGGAGATACGTGTTAGGAAACAACCTGCTGTGTTTTTTCACAGTTGCAGATTAACTAACCCTGCTTTTCAATACATCGCATGGTGTCATTTTATTTCTTTTCTGGAAAGAAATGAGATTTGGTATACTTGTTAAAAGGACAAAAGATCAGTCTGTGCCTGAATTCTAATTCTGTTTTGAATTCCATCTGGTCATTTCTATCAAATACTTCAGAGTGGGTGAGTTGATCTTTTTTTTGGTAACCTTCTCTATTTCTCCTTTTGCAAAGTAGGTAGAATAATGTTACTGTATATGTACCTAAGGGGTATATGAAAAATAGTGAGGATTGCTATTATTTAGCATAGCTAAATTTTCATAAGTGCTAGAAGCAGCCCATATTGTTTATATTACTTATAAAGTTGAAACTTTACATGTGTCTACACATGCAAAATCAAGTGAATAATGAAGCCCAACTAAATAACTCATAAAGTTAAAGGTAGAATTTTATAATTAAAAATCATATTTGCATGTATTATATAATAAAATTATTTCATTAATTTATGCATTTCATATGTACTCATGTTCTTGCTTTCACAATATATCATATACAACACAGGTTTTTCATAATTGGACCAGGTAATTCAAGCAAAAGTGAATTGTTTGAGTAATTATCTCCATTTTCCATTTCAGACTGCATGAGTGCACATAGATTTGAAGAATTATTTTTCTTTTCCTTTAAGCTGTTTTTGTCAAATGGAGCCAATTTATGTTCAAATCTACTCTAGGTCTTAGTAGTTTACCTTCCATTCTTAATTGATGTGAATCAATAATTTTGTTTTGAGTTGCTATTTACTGTATGGAAAATGTCCAGCCACTGAGCTACCTAGTTATTCTTTAGCGAGTTCCTTCCCAAGGCTGCAATAGCAGTGCAATTATCAGAGTGCCTTCAGCTTTAAGTAACAGAAAACCTAGACAAAAGTGAACTAACAATAAATTTACTTCCTTCAGTAAAAGAAATTCGTAGTAGATATAGCCTGTGTAGGTCATTACATTGGCTCAGTGACAGCCTCAAGGACATTGGTCCTTTCCATTTTTCGGTTCTGATATCTTCAGTGTGCTAGCTTTGTCTTCAAGCTATTTTCCCTCATTGTCACAACATGGCTGCCCCAGAAAGGATAATGTCCAATGGAATAATTTTCTTCCTTGGATCTCTTTTTAAGAAGAAAGATTTCTTTACGAAAAGCATCCAACAGATCTCTGTTTATGTCTGATCAGCCAAAAGGGGATCACATGCTCACCTATAAATCAAACATTGGCCAGAGTTAAGAGATCATTGTAATTAGATTAAAATACTTAAGACTTATCCCTGAATCACATGGTGGAGGGGTATTAAATTATGGTTCTAGCAGCAAGTAAGAAGGGAATGCTAGCTATTAGGTATTAAATTATGGTTCTAGCAGCAAGTAAGAAGGGAATGCTAGCTATTAGGTAGGTGATCAACAGTGTCTGCTATCTCTAGGAACTGGCAACCTCCCCTAGGCTTCTTCCTGAGAAACTTCCATGAGGATATTCCTGGCAGCCTGTTCACTTATTCTTTGCTAATGGAATTTCCTTTGAGAATTTCCTATATTGCTTTTGAAAGTAGGCCTAAAACAAGGCCCTGAAATTTTGTCTTTATGTCACCCATATTACCTCACTTGTATTGCTCATATGCATCTAATAAAATAACTTTATTGAGGTACAATTTATATACAATAATGTACATTTTAAGTGCCAGTTTGATGAGGTTTGACATATGTGTATGCCTGTGTAGCCATCATAATAATCAAAATATAAAACGTTTTCATAACTCAAAAATTCCCTTTCTAGTCATGTCTCTCCAAACCTGGCCATAGGCATCCAGTGACCTTCTTTCTGTAACTGTAGGTTAGTGTTGTTTTATCTAGAATTTCATAAAAATGAAATCATACAGTATTTACTATTTTGTATCTAACTCATTTCACTAAGCATATTTTTAGATTCATACACATTTACATTAGTAGTTTGGTCTTCTTTATAATGGCTTATATTCTGATTTGTAGTTCTATGACAATTTCTTTATCCATTTACCTGTCAATGGATATTTGGATTGTTTCCAGGTTTTAGCTATTAGGAATGAAGCTGCTATGAACATTCACTTACAAGTCTTTGTGTTGACATGAGCTTTCCTTTAACTTAGCTGTGTCTTATGTTAAGTGTGTGTTTAACTTCATATCATCCTGTTAAACTGTTATCCAAAGTTATACCATTTTACATTCCCAACAGCAATGTACAGAGTTTCCTTCTAATGGGTTTATTGTTCATGTACATACTATCTTCTACTGTGAAGTCTTCTGAAAACTTCCCAATTTATTTATTGTGTTCTCTCTTTTTATTATTTATAAGAAATACTTATATATTCTAGTTATAAATCCCATGACAGATAAGTGAATTGTAAATCTTTTTTCCCAATCTATGGCATGCTTTTTCATTTTCTAGACAGTATTTCAGAATTGAAGATTTTAATTTTTATGAATTACAATTTATTGATGTTTTCTTTTATAATTTGTGCTTTTTGTATACTATACAAGAGCACTTTGCCTGTCTCTAAGTTGCAAAGAATTCCTCCTTTGTTGCCTTCTATAATGTGTCCAGAAAACTTTTTCCTTAAAGGGTAAGATAACAAATATCTTAGGCTTTGAGATTACATATGGTCACTGCTGCATATTTTCCTTCTCCTCTCTTCCTCTCATACAAAAATGTAAAAAATATCCTTAGCTCAAGTGCCATGCTTAAAAAAGAGTATAGATCAAATATGGTCCATGCACTGTAGTTTTGCCTACTTCTGTTCTCAAAGACTTATAGATTTATAGCTGTGGCTTGTATGTTTAGGCCTATGATCCATTTCAAGTTAATTTTCATATATGGTATGAGGTAAAAGTTGATGTTCATTTTTTTTCCCTAAATGTATATCTGAATTGTATTGACATCTGTAGTTGAAAAGACTAGGATTTCCTCAGTGAATTACCTTGGCACCTTTGGCAAAAAAGGTCAACTGACCTTTTAAGTATGGATCAATTTCTGGATTCTCAGAGCTGTTTCATTGATCTTTATGTCTAATCTTAGATAATTGACATCTTATCAATATTGAATCTTTCAACACATATACATCACATATCTTTCTACTTAGGTTTTCTTTAATTCCTTTCAATGATGTTTTGTACATATTTTGTTTTGAGAGTGGATAGCCTTACCCTATTTCTTATTTAGAGGGAAAGAAGTCAGGTATTAGCCATAGAGTTTTTCAGAGCTGTCCTTCATCAGGTTGAGGAAGTTCCCTTCTCTTCCTATTTTCTTGAGAATTTTTTTTATCATGAATGGATATTGAGTTGTTTTATGATTGCATTTGTTTTTCTTTGTTTGGGTTTTGCCTGCTCTCAAACTGCAAACTTTGTCTCACTTACAGTATACAGCAGCCGATATTTCTGCTCCATTCTTAAGACCTCCTAGGATTGCACTTTTTAGCCTCACTCTTCCAAGTTCTCCACCGTACATGAATAATTTTGCAGTCAGTTAATGATTTGGGCAGAGTTTTAGCTTCCTCTCCCTGACTTCCTTGCTTTTAGGGATTGACTTCCAATTTCCAACTACTCTGCTGGCATCTAACTCTGTCCTCTGACACCTGAAGCCCATGAGGCTTTAGTTTTCTGCCACTGGAGCTATGCATGACTGAGGATATCTTTCTGTTATTGATTTAGAATTTAATTCTATTGTGGTCAGAGAACATTGTCTTTATGATTTCACTACTTTGTAATTGAGGGGTTTTTTTATGGCTCCATTTATGGCTATTTCATGTGAACTTAAAACAAATCTGTGTTCTTCTCTTAATTGGGTAAGTATTCTATAAAATTTCCATTTGGTTAAGTGGGTTTATTGTGTTGTTCAAGCCTTCTATATCCATCCTGATTTTCTATGTACTTGTTCTATTGATTACAAAGAAAATAATTCTGAAATTTCCAACCACAATTTGGGCTTTTTCTATTTCTCCATTCTGTTCTATCATATATTTAAAGTTCTATAATTAGGTGCGTGCACATTTAGGATTATCATATCTTCTGTGGGAATTGACTTATTATTTTTAGGAAATATCCTTCTTTCTCCTGGCAATATTTTTTGCCCCAAAGTCTAGTTTGTCTGATATTAATAAAACCACTCTGTTTATGTTATGAATAGTGTTTACATGGTGTTATCTTTCTTTATTCTTTTACATTGAAGCTATCTGTGATTTTATCTTTAAAGTGCATGTCTTAGGTCATATTGTTGGGTCTTTTTTTTTTTTTTTTTTTTGTGGTACGCGGGCCTCTCACTGTTGTGGCCTCTCCCGCTGTGGAGCACAGGCTCCGGATGCGCAGGCTCAGCGGCCATGGCTCACGGGCCCAGCCGCTCCGCTGCATGTGGGATGCTCCTGGACCGGGGCACGAACCCGTGTCCCCTGCATCCGCAGGCGGACTCTCAACCACTGCGCCACCAGGGAAGCCCCTGTTGGGTCTTTCTTTAATCCATTCTTACTACATCCATCTTTTAATTGAAATATTTAGACTATTCATCTTTAATGCAATTACTAATATAGTTGGGCTTAAAACTACCATCATCTTTTTTTCTACATGTCCCATATATTTTCCTCCCTGGTTTATGATATGTACTTTTACATTTTCACAATTTACCTTCAAATACTATTACACCACTTAATGTATAATATGAGATCTTTATAAAAGTATGCTTCTCACCTCAGCATTTATTACAAACAGCACAATATTTGGATATTACTTTTAAACAATCAATTATCTTCTAAAGAAATCAAAATATGAGAAAAAGTCTTTTACATTTACCTGTGTATCTACAATTTGTATGGCCCTTATTCATTTCTTACTGTAGAAAACAAGTTTCTGTTGGGTATCATTTCCTTCTGCTTAAAGAACTTGTTTTAACATTTCAATAGTAAACATTTGATGACTAAAAATTCTCTCAGCGAATTTTTGTCTGAAAAGGTATTTTGCCTTCATATTTGAAGGCTATTTTCACTGGATATAGAATTCTTGTTTGACAGTTGTCTATCATTCAGTGCTTTGATGATATCATTCACTATCTTCTGGATTGCAGATTTCAATCAATAGGCTAGCATTATTTGGACCTTTGTCCCTCAGGATAGATATTCACTACAAAATGTCAAAGCAAATTCCAATTACATGTAAGTTGGGTTGTTGTATATTTTTCTGTGTGTCACTAAGGCTCAGTTCAGTGTTTTAAGTTTTTTTTTTCTTTCTATGCTTCAATTTGAACAACTTTTATTGCTATGTCTTCAGATTTACTGAACTTTTCTTCTGTAGTGTCTTAACTGATTTAAACCCATTAAAAATGGGTTTAAATTTAAAAGTATATCTTTAAAAGCATTTAAAAGCATATCTTTATTTCAGATATTATATTTTTCACCCCTAAAAGTCTCATTTGGTTATTTTCCTGCTTTCCATTTCTCTAATTGTGTTTATGTTTTTCTTTGATCCTTGATGATATTTATAATAGTTATTGAAAAATTCCTATTTGTTATCCCATCATGTGTGCAACTTCAGGTTCTGTTGTTATTAACTGGTCTTTCTCCTGCTATGGGTCATATTCTTCATCTTCTTCCCATGTCTATTAATTTGGATGGGATGTTGGACATTGTAATTTCACTTTTTTGATTGCTAGCTTTTGTTATCTTCTCTTAAAAAATGTTTGACTTTTTGTGGCAGGCAATTAAGTTAGTTGTTCAACAGCTTGATCCTTTTGAGTTTTTCTCTTTTAAGCTTTTTTTTAGAGTGCTTCTAACATAGCATTTACTGCTAGCTTAGTCCTCCTACTAGAGCATGACATTCCTTTGGTCCCTACTGAATGCCCTGGCTATTCAATTAGGACTATCCAATCTTGCTGGTCAAAATTTGAAAATTTCCTCAATCTGTATAAGCTTCTCAGTTTACAGCTTCTCAGTTATTATTTGCCTCACCTCACATGGTTTTACTCTATGCATGTATGGCTGAATATTCAGCAATAGACACAAGTGGACCCCTATGCAGATTTCTGAAGCTCTTTTCTGTGAATCTGCCACCTTTCTAATACAGGGCCCTGCAAGTTCCAGCCTCAGCAATCTGTCAAACTCTGATTTCTGTCTCCTCAATTCAGTGAACCTCTGCCACACACTGCTTAAGTTTTCTTTCTATATGCCCTTGTTTGAAAAATGCGTCTCAGTGTAGAACTGAGGTATCATTTGTTTTCTTTCCCTTGTCTCTAGGATCCTAGTCCTGTGCTGCCCTTTGACTGATTTCTAAAAATGGTGGTTTCATATACATATATGTGTGTATATATACATACATATATATATATATTCTAGTTTTCTAGTTGTTTATGTTAGTAGGGCAAATGTGATTCTAGCTATTCCATCACGTCTAGAACCAGATATTTTTCATACACTTTTGGCTTGTGTTGGATCACCTTGTTATGGAGAAAAACACCAGCTTTTGAAGCTGAAGCTCAAGCCTGTTTATGAAGATTTCTTTCTATAATTCTTGATGAGAGCATCTGAAAATGAAAAATGTCTGTAGGAAATACTAATTTTTATAATTTTAGTCCACAATGATAGTGAGAAAGGAAGCATTTTTGAAGACTGAATTTAAAAACGGAGAAGACAAAGTATATAGGCATTTTTCAAACCAAAATACCATTTTTCACAGAGAGTGAAAATGGATTCTATGATACAAAAGGAGGACTTCAAGTTGAATAGAGTATCTGTGTTCATGAGCATTAAAAAAGGTGATGGTTTTGTTCTTTATTTTCTGTAGTGTCATAATTGGATTTTTAGTTCCTTGAATTATATATTACTTATGATATTTTCTAGGTCTAACATTTTATAATTATATGAGGTATTTTTAAGTGCCCATTATGTCCAAGACTGGCTTAGATGATTTGTGGAGCAGAAGTAAAAATGTACAGTCTATGCCTTCCCTGAGATTTTTATAATTTATATGGGAAATAAGAGTAACACACACATACATGCAAACATATGGTAAGAGGTAGAGTATTATGAGTGATTAAAATATGAATAATGAAAGAGCTATGACAATTTATAGAAATGACATTTTTGTGAAGGAATCTGGGAAGGCTACAGTAACCGGCTTTTGATCTGAGTCTTGAAGAATGGATGAACTTTTGTTAGATAGGTGTAAATAAAAGGGTGCAAGAGGGAGGGGATATGGGGATATATGCATACATTTAACTGATTCACTTTGTTTTACAGCAAAAACTAACACAACATTGTAAAGCAATTATACTCTAATAAAGATGTTAAAAAGAATAAAATTGAACCAGAAATAAAAAAGGGCATGTCTGGTGGAAAAACTGTCAGACCTTATCAGACACTATGATGCTATGGTATTTTGTGCGTATGTTGCAAAGTTTAGTGATACAACTGGATATATGCATTTGTACATTTTTAAGGAAGTAATATTAAAATCATTTAGGCTTATAGGTAAAATTGAACTATTAAAATTTATCCCAAGGACTCTACTAACAAAGATGTTAAAAGAGGGTAAATATTGGTGCTCTTTGATCTTGTTCTTTGTTCATTCTTTTTCCACTCATTATACTTTATATGGAAGACTTTTCATAGCAAATAATCTCTATAAGGTACACACAATTATTTTTCTTAAAAATGTTAACAGTTTGATTCATCACAATAAGAGTTTTTCCATGTTATTTGGCTACGTAGAGTCTGAAAGATAGTAAGAATTAAAAAAAAAAACAACACAAGAACAAATTATTGAGTGTTTACTATGTCCTAGCTGCTATGTTAACAGTTTATATGAATTACCTCATTTAAATTCTCACACCAACCCTACGAGATAATTAGTATTATTATTTCCATTTTGTATACACAGAAACTGAGGCACAGAAATTTTCAGTGAGTTGCCCAAGTTTATAGTGCTAGTAACTGGCAGAGAAGTCTCTCTGATTCAATAATCCACATTTTTAACTATTGCCATACTACAGACTGATATGTTTTTATGAATTAACTAATAATATTCAATTCATAACAGTAGTATCTATTATTCATGAAGGATTTACTATGCAGCAGGGATTATTTTAAGCATTTTACATTTGTTATTTTATCTAATTGTCCAACTAACATATGACAATTATAATAGCCATTTTTAGAGATGAAGCAAGTGAAAAAACAGAGAGGTTAAGCAATTTGCCTAAGTTCTCAGAGTTAAGGAATTCTTGAATAGGATGCAAAACTGGATCAGTCTAATTCTAAAGCTAGTGTTTTTAAGCAGTTTTATTCATTGCCTCATGTTCTAGTATTTTGATTGACTTTCTGCAATTTCTAATGGTGCATAATGTATACTATGAAACTTTCTTATGGGAATTAAAAATATAAATAAACCAGTATCTGAGGAAGACTGGGGCAGAAAGAAAAGCTATCAATATTACCATCACTAGATCCCACCTTCTAGGAAGTCTAGGCATGTCAGACTCCTGCAGCTTGTGTTATGATATAATTATTGTAGGAACAGCTCTGTGAAAACCCTCAAGTCCAGTCTTGGTAAAACAAATAGGGTCACTCATAGAAATCATCTCACCAGAAGTATTACTAGAATTAATTACATTTAACCAAGGATGGTAAATCAAGTAATCTTATATTCATAACTATGTCTTGAAAACCAGGTTTCAGTTTATAAATAAGTATTTCTTACAAGTCTTCCACAACAAAAATGAACTAAGCTACAATTGTATTGTAATCCCTAGGTATCATAGTCTCTAATTTTTAAGATACACTAGAACACAATTTTCTTCAACTGTCATGTTGACATTACATATAGTTTTGGTACTTAAAATTTCTTTCAGATGTAAATTGATTTAGTATTTACTAAGCATTATGAGAATTTTATGTAAAGGAAAGATTCCCAGATGCAGATTTACTAGGCAGAATAGCTCAGAGATTTTAAAAGACTTCGAACATAGTTTTAAGTATGAACTTTTTTTATGTTATATGACACAATTTTTATTTTAGTTTTTATGGTGATTATTACAAAAATTAAAAGTTTTTTTAAAGCTTGTTTAAATGAAACTACAGCAAGTAGAAATTTTCACCATTAGGCACGATGCTCTAATGAATATACACATCTTTTCTATTTAAACAACGTAAATTGTATGTGTATAGACAAAATATAATTATCACAGGATTTTTAGTATGCCCTCAATGGGTAATATTTAGCACATATATAGGATAAATATATATTGCACTTTAACAAATTAGTATGTCATGCCAACTGGAAAATAAGAGATCTAAATCAAGTAGCTTGTTTACATTAACAAAATTCATGTACAAGAGTCAAACTTTAATGCAACCATTTAAGGCATTTTAATAATAATGTGAAATTCAAAAGATAACCATATACACATACATCAGAACTCTAGCACAGTTCAAGAATTTGTCTCCAGATTAAATTTAAAAATTGAAAAGTTCAGTTTTACGTCACCTTCCCCTCTCTCCTTGCTTCTTTCATGGTAAAAAAATGTGAGTATTTTAAAACGCTGATCACAAAGTTACTTAAAAGCTTTACATTCCCAGAGATTTTTCTTCCGAGTAGATCTTGTTATGAAGAAACAAATTGACCCTTTTTTCACAGACAAGATTTATGTAGAAATTATGAAAGAAAATATAGGTAAGGAAAGGATCAAAATCTCTTTACTTCATAGTTGTAGAACACATAAAATTCCTGGTGTGCTCTTATAAAATGGCCATGGTTTTAGAGCTAAAGAGTTAAGGCCAATGAGTGTATGTGTGTTTGGATGGGGAGGGGGGAGGGGAGAGGGGAAGAGGGGGAAGGAAAAATGAATTTGTGCTGAATTTGCATTTAAGCTGAGAATGTTTTAAAACGAGACAGTGTTATAGAATTGTAATTTATGATCAGCCTGATATCTTTACACATTCTAGCAAGACACCTTAAGTCTGATTGATGAGAGCATGCTTAAGAAAACCTTTGAAAAATTAAGGGATAAAAGCGAAAGTAATCATCAAATATTGACTGCTTTAATGGAAAATTTTCTCTGACCCTTAGATATGCCATTTGGTATGCGGGGTATTATTACTATGACTGGCAGATGCCCAGTTTCTCAGGGTAAGCTCACAATGCGTCATTTTAAAGCTCATTTGTGTCTCTGTATTAATATATATTTGCAGAATGTTTCTCTCTCTATCATTTGCTCTGGCCCATTTTTGGTAAGTGAAAATTGTTTTATTCACTACTGATCATATATTTATTTTGATGAGAGATATATAGATTTAACATTGGCTTCAAGATAAATAACTGGATATAATATTAGCATCTAGGCATATGTTGAGTTGCAACCTGGTACAAAAAGCTTGGTACATAAAGCTTGGTGAACAACTTCTAGACTGGGAAAGGTCATTTTAGTAATATTTTCCAATTCCTCACTTTCTACTACCGTGGGTGGTAAGAAATTGGGTCATTTTTATTCTTATAACAGTCTGTATTTTCTATCTCAGGAACCTATTTGCTTTCTTCATATATAACTTGTTTTGTTCATGTACCTTCATAAAATTTATCATTATTTATTTGTTTGCTTACATGTGTATTGTGTATCTCTATCATGGTCTGCAAATTCCATAAGATCAGAGATCTCTCTTGTCACTGTTGTATCCTTATCACCTAATATAATGATGGCACATTACAGGCACTGAATAAGCATTTGTTGAATGAATGAGTGCATGGATATCAGCTACAATGAGCAAAAGAGACAAGATGGTTTCCAAAGCAGGATTGTCAGTGGTAGCAATGTACCTAGCCTGTAAATATGGATAAACAGTTACATTTGGCTCATATTTAATAAAATGTGTAGTCCAAATATAGAGATATTTCTCTTGGCTTCTTTACAGGAGTATATAATTACATATACATGCACAAGGTAGCATAACAAAACAGTTATCAACTTGGTTGCCTTTGTCTTTATCCTTGAGATGTGTCAGCTTTTAATGAACTTACTAGCATTCATAATCAGTACTTGGCAGACCCTACAGTAATACAGGTCTTCTAAAAAAATAGGTAGATAACTGGGAATTGATTTTTTTGAAAAATAAAGTTTATTGATTTTTACTGAGCATATGTGTTTTTCTTCCCTTTTTCCCGATGCCTCATTGGAAATGTCAGTAAAGGAGTACAAAATAGAATAAATTCATAACAGCACCAAGGGTGAGAGCAGTAGGCATGAACACATTTGGAGTATGTAAAGTTTGGGATTGTGGAAGACAGATAAATCTTATTGATAGATAAACTACATCAAGAGCTACTTCCCAGTATAAACATGCTACACAGAACAGATGGTAGGGTAATAAAAAGGCTACAAATTCAGGAAAAGTAGGTACAAGGAGTGGAAAGTTGGGTGACTGTTAAAATGATTATTTTGGTACACTCAAACCAGTCAGACCCTCCATATGTGAAGCTGTGAAATTTAATCTTGGGTTAAAATCAGAGATCTAAATTATAAAAAAAAATAAATCAATCTGCCTGAAAATATCTAGTTCTCTTGACATGGATACTGGAATCTCACAGTAAAGCTTTCCTAATTTTGTAAAAGGGAGTTAGAGTTCTTGCTCACTTTACACCCACAAACTGTAAAGCAAAGACAGTCTGCCCATTATATACTCTCCCTGCACACATAGAGCCGCTAGTGACCTCTATCGCTTGGAGGAGAAAACTGTTGGGGAAACAGACATATGTAAACACAGAGGAAATCTATGCTACCTAGTCAACCATTCACATATATAAATAAACAACTAAGGATCAGTACATATTTGAGGAAGACCATTTTTCCCTTTTCTGTGGAACCAGTAGAAACAAATGGAAGAGGGACTTCCCTAGCAGTCCAGTGATTAAGATTTCACCTTCCAGTGCAGGGGGTCCAGGTTCAATCCCTGGTCAGGAAGGTAAGATCCCACATGCCTTGGGGCCAAAAAGCCAAAACATAAAACAGAAGCAATATTGTAACAAATTCAATAAAGACTTTTGTCCACATCAAAAGATCTTTAAAAAAAAAAGAAACAAATGGAATAATTGATCTTGGTGGAATCACATAAAATCTAAAGAACAAATATTTCTGTCTTCATAAAAAAGAAATATTTGAGAAATAATACAGTCCATAAAACAAGAGCAGGCAGCTATAGAAAAAGAGCAAATACAAAATAAAAAGATGTGTTATAAATTTAAATTTATAATTGCAAACTAAAAAAAATCTTTAAAAGAGTTAGAAGAAAAAAAATTGAGGCACAGATAAAATGGAACAAAATGTCAGAGATGGAAACTATGAGAGAAAAAGTTAGAAAATCAGTGCAAGTGTTCCAACATTTATTTGGAATTCAGCTAAAACAAAGAGAAAACAGCTAAAACAAAGAGGGGGTAACAATCAAATAAGTAATAAAAGAACAATTTCTGGAAGAACTGATCTTAGAATTAAAGCAAGACCTAAGTTTGCAGGTTGGAATCAACAACAAAGCAAGGATTAAAGTCAAACATCAAGAATGAAGAGAATATCTTAAATGTATGCCAAGATAAGCAATATATCATTTACAAAGGAATATAAATTATTTTGGCATCAGAGTTCTCATTAGTCACACTAGAAAGTAGAAGAGAATGAAACAATGCATTGAAGTTTTGAAGGAAAACAATTTTGAACTTGGAATTCTATACCTAGATAAAATAGCAATTAGATAGGGGGAAAGAAGATATTTTCAGACATATATATGTGGCCTATGGTATTTCTCATTTTCTTACAGAGTAAGAAAAAATTAAGAGTTGAATGTCTTCCTGGGAAGCAAATGAAGTTAAGAAAGACTTGTCACCTTTTTCTAGAATTTAGAATGAGTTTTGAAAGGCATTTTAACAAACATAAAAAGAATGTAAAGCAGTATTTTGTGTGCTTAAGAACATAAAGTTAAACCTGTCTACCTGTGTTGTATTCCCAACTGCATTACTTCTTAGTTATTTTTCCTTGTGTAAGTTATGTAATTGGACCTTCATTTTTACATCTGTAGTATGGTAATAATCATTCTCTGTTATTAACACAATATTTTGACTATATACCTTTTAAGGTTGTTGTGATAATTCAATAATATAATCCACACAAGGTACTTAAAAAGAGTCCCTGACACAAAGCCAATACTCAATGGAGGTTAAATATTTTTATCCATCTTTTTTAAGAGTTGCCATCACACTTTTTTTTTTTTGTCATTTAACAATATTTTTTGTTGAAGTATAGTAACTTTACAATCTTTTGTTAGTCTCCAGTGTATAGCAAAGTGATTCCGTTTTTTTATATATACATATGTATATATATATTCTCTTTCATATTCTTTTCCATTATAGGTTATTACAAGATAAAGAATATAGGCCCCTGTGTCATACAGTAGGTCCTTGTGGTTTATCTATTTCATATATAGTAATGTGTATATGTTAATCCCAAACTCCTAGTTTACCGCTCCCCCACAAGCCTCTGCTATCCCCTTTGGTAACCATGTTTGTTTTCTATGTCTGTAAGTCTGTTTCTGTTTTGAAAATAAGTTCATTTATATCATTTTTTTTAGGTTCCACATGTAAGTGATATCATATGATATTTGTTTTAGTCCGACTTACTTCACTTAATATGATAATCGCTAGGTCCATCTATGTTGCTGCAAATGGCATTATTCCATTCTTTTTCTTTTTTTTTTTACATCTTTATTGCACTATAATTGCTTTACAATGGTGTGTTAGTTTCTGCTTTACAACAAAGTGAATCAGTTATACATACACATATGTTCCCATATCTCTTCCCTCTTGTGTCTTCCACCCTCCCACCCTCCCTATCCCACCCCTCCAGACAGTCACAAAGCACCGAGCTGATCTCCCTGTGCTATGCAGCTGCTTACCGCTAGCAATCTACCTTACGACTGGTAGTGTATATATGTCCATGCCTCTCTCTCGCTTTGTCAAGTTTAGCCTTCCCCCTCCCCATATCCTCAAGTCCATTCTCTAGTAGGTCTGTGTCTTTATTCCTGTCTTACCCCAAGTCCGTTATGACATTTTTTAAAAATTATATATATATGTGTTAGCATACAATATTTGTCTTTCTCTTTCTGACTTACTTCACTCTGTATGGCAGAATCTAGGTCTATCCACCTCATTGCAAATAGCTCAATTTCATTTCTTTTTATGGCTGAGTAATATTCCATTGTATATATGTGCCACATCTTCTTTATCCATTCATCTGATGATGGACACTTAGATTGTTTCCATCTCCGGGCAATTGTAAATAGAGCTGCAATGAACATTTTGGTACATGACTCTTTTTGAATTATGGTTTTCTCAGGGTGTATGCTCAGTAGTGGAATTGCTGGGTCATATGGTAGTTCTATTTGTAGTTTTTAAAGGAACCTCCATACTGTCCTCCACAGTGGCTGTATCAATTTACATTCCCACAAACAGTGCAAGAGAGTTCCCTTTTCTCCACACCCTCTCCAGCATTTATTGTTTCTAGATTTTTTGATGATGGCCATTCTGACTGGTGTGAGATGATATCTCATTATAGTTTTGATTTGCATTTCTCTAATGATTAATGATGTTGAGCATTCTTTCATGGTTTGTTGCCACTCTGTATATCTTCTTTGGAGAAATGTCTATTTAGGTCTTCTGCCCATTTTTGGATTGGGTTGTTTGGTTTTTTGTTATTGAGCTGCATGAGCTGCTCATAAATTTTGGAGATTAATCCTTTGTCAGTTGCTTCATTTGCAAATATTTTCTCCCATTCTGAGGATTATCTTTTGGTCTTGTTTATGGATTCCTTTGCTGTGCAAAAGCTTTGAAGTTTCATTAGGTCCCATTTGTTTATTTTTGTTTTTATTTCCATTTTTCTAGGAGATGGGTCAAAAAGGATCTTGCTGTGATTTATGTCACCGAGTGTTCTCCCTATGTTTTCCTCTAAGAGTTTTATAGTTTCTGGCCTTACATTTAGGTCTTTAATCCATTTTGAGCTTATTTTTGTGTATGGAATTAGGGAGTGATCTAATCTCATCCTTTTACATGTACCTGTCCAGTTTTCCCAGCACCACTTATTGAAGAGGCTGTCCTTTCTCCACTGTACATTCCTGCCTCCTTTATCAAAGATAAGGTGGTCATAGGTGTATGGGTTTATCTCTGTGCTTTCTGTCCTGTTCCATTGATCTATCTTTCTGTTTTTGCACCAGTGCCATACTGTCTTCATTACTGTAGCTTTGTAGTATAATCTGAAGTCAGGGAGCCTGATTCCTCCAGCTCCGTTTTTTGTTCTCAAGATTGCTTTGGCAATTTGGGGGCTTTTGTGTTTCCATAAAAATTGTGAAAGTTTTTGTTCTAGTTCTGTGAAAAAGGCCAGTGGTAGTTTGATAGGGATTGCACTGAATCTGTAGATTGCTTTGGGTAGTAGAGTCATTTTCACAATGTTGATTCTTCCAATCCAAGAACATGGTATATTTCTCCGTCTATTTGTATCATCCTTATTTTCTTACATCAGTGTCTTATAATTTTCTGCATACAGGTCTTTTGTCTCCTTAGGTAGGTTTATTCCTAGATATTTATTCTTTTTGTTGCAATGGTAAATGGGAGTGTTTTCTTGATTTCACTTTCAGATTTTTCATCATTAGGGTATAGGAATGCCACAGATTTCTGTGCATTAATTTTGTATCCTTCTACCTTACCAAATTCATTGATTAGCTCTAGTAGTTTTCTACTAGCATGTTTAGGATTCTCTACGTATAGTATCATGTCATCTGCAAACAGTGACAGCTTTACTTCTTCTTTTCTGATTTGGATTCCTTTTATTTCCTTTTCTTCTCTGATTGCTATGGCTAAAACTTCCAAAACTATGTTGAATAAGAGTGGTGAGAGTGGGCAACCTTGTCTTGTTCCTGATCTTAGTGGAAATGCTTTCAGTTTTTCACCATTGAGGATGATGTTGGCAGTGGGTTTGTCATATATGGCCTTTATTATGTTGAGGAAAGTTCCCTCTATGCCTACATTCTGGTGGGTTTTTATCATAAATGGGTGTTGAATTTTGTCAAAAGCATTCTCTGCATCTATTGAGATGATCATATGGTTTTTCTCCTTCAATTTGTTAATATGGTGTATCACGTTGATTGATTTGCATATATTGAAGAATCCTTGCATTCCTGGAATAATCCCCACTTGATCATGGTGTATGATCCATTTAATGTGCTGTTGGATTCTTTTTGCTAGCATTTTATTAAGAATTTTTGCATGTATGTTCATCAGTGATATTGGCCTGTAGTTTTCTTTCTTTGTGACATCCTTGTCTGGTTTTGGTATCAGGGTGATGGTGGCCTTGTAGAATGAATTTGGGAGTGTTCCTCCCTCTGCGATATTTTGGAAGAGTTTGAGAAGGATAGGTGTTAGCTCTTCTCTAAATGTTTGATAGAATTCGCCTGTGAAGCCATCTGGTCCTGGGCTTTTGTTTGTTGGAAGATTTTTAATCACAGTTTCAATTTCAGTGCTTGTGATTGTTCTGTTCATATTTTCTATTTCTTCCTGATTCAGTCTTGGCAGGTTGTGCATTTCTAAGAATTTGTCCATTTCTTCCAGGTTGTCCATTTTATTGGCATAGAGTTGCTTGTAGTAATCTCTCATGATCTTTTGTATTTCTGCAGTGTCAGTTGTTACTTCTCCTTTTTCATTTCTAATTCTATTGATTTGAGTTTTCTCCCTTTTTTTCTTGATGAGTCTGGCTAATGGTTTATCTATTTTGTTTATCTTCTCAAAGAACCAGCTTTTAGTTTTATTGATCCTTGCTATCATTTTCTTCATTTCTTTTTCATTTATTTCTGATGTGATATTTATGATTTCTTTCCTTCTGCTAACTTTGGGGTTTTTTTGTTCTTCTTTCTCTAATTGCTTTAGGTTCAAGGTTAGGTTGTTTATTCGAGATGTTTCCTGCTTCTTAAGGTGGGCTTGTATCGCTATAAATTTCCCTCTTAGAAGTGCTTTTGCTGCCTCCCATAGATTTTGGGTTGTCGTTTCTCCATTTGTTTGTCATTTGTTTCTATGTATTTTTTTATTTTCTCTTTGATTTCTTCAGTGATCACTTCATTATTAAGTATTGTATTGTTTAGCCTCCATGTGTTTGTATTTTTTTACAGATTTTTCCTGTAATTGATATCTCGTCTCATAACGCTGTGGTCGGAAAAGATACTTGATACAATTTCAATTTTCTTAAATTTACCAAGGCTTGGTTTGTGACCCGAGATTTGATCTATCCTGGAGAATGTTCCATGAGCACTTGAGAAAAATGTGTATTCTGTTGTTTTTGGATGTAAGGTCCTATAAATATCAATTAAGTCCATCTTGTTTAATGTATCATTTAAAGCTTGTGTTTCCTTATTTATTTTCATTTTGGATGATCTGTCCATTGGTGAAAGTGGGGTGTTAAAGTCCCCTACTATGAATGTGTTACTGTCGATTTCCCCTTTTATGGCTGTTAGTATTTACCTTATGTATTGAGGTGATCCATTGTTGGGTGCATAAATATTTACAATTGTTATATCTTCTTCTTGGATTGATCCCTTGATCATTATGTAGCATTCTTTGTCTCCTCTAATAGTCTTTACTTTAAAGTCTATTTTGTCTGATATGAGAATTGCTACTCCAGCTTTCTTTTGGTTTCCATTTGCATGAAATATCTTTTTCCATCCCCTCACTTTCAGTCTGTATGTGTGTCTAGGTCTGTAGTGGGTCTCTTGTAGACATGAAATATATGGGTCTTGTTTTTGTATCCATTCAACCAGTCTGTGTCTTTTGGTGGGAGCATTTAATCCATTTAAATTTAAGGTAATTATCAATATGTATGTTCCTATTCCCATTTTCTTAATTGTTTTGGGTTTGTTATTGTAGGTCTTTTCCTTCTCTGTGTTTCTTGCCTAGAGTAGTTCCTTTAGCAGTTTTTGTAAAGCTGGTTTGGTGGTGCTGAACTCTCTCAGCTTTTGCTTGTCTGTAAAGGTTTTATTTTCTCCATCAAATGTGAATGAGATCCTTGCTGGATAGAGTAATCTTGGTTGCAGGTTTTTTCCTTCATCACTTTAAATATGTCCCGCCAGTCCCTTCTGGCTTGCAGAGTTTCTGCTGAAAGATCAGCTGTTACCCTTATGGGGATTCCCTTGTGTGTTATTTGTTGTTTTTCCTTTGCTGATTTTAATATGTTTTCTTTGTATTTAGTTTTTGACAGTTTGATTAATATGTGTCTTGGTGTATTTCTCCTTGGATTTATCCTGTATGGGACTTTCTGTGCTTCCTGGACTTGATTAACTGTTTCCTTTCCCATATTAGGGAAGTTTTCAACTATAATCTCTTCAAATATTTTCTCAGTCCCTTTCTTTTTCTCTTCTTCTTCTGGAACCCCTATAATTCGAATGTTGGTGCATTTGATGTTGTCCCAGAGGTCTCTGAGACTGTCCTCAGTTCTTTTCATTCTTTTATCTTTATTCTGCTCTGCAGTAGTTATTTCCAGTATTTTATCTTCCAGGTCACTTATCCATTCTTCTGCCTCAGTTATTCTGCTATTGATCCCATCTAGAATATTTTTAATTTCATTTATTGTGTTGTTCATCATTGTTTGTTTCATCTTTAGTTCTTCTAGGTCCTTGTTAAATGTTTCTTGCATTTTGTCTATTCTATTTCCAAGATTTTGTGTCATCTTCACTATCATTATTCTGAATTCTTTTTCAGGTAGACTGCCTATTTCCTCTTCATTTGTTAGGTCTGGTCGGTTTTTATCTTGCTCCGTCATCTGCTGTGTGTTTTTCTGTTTCTCATTTTGCTTATCTTACTGTGTTTGGGGTCTCCTTTTCACAGGCTGCACATTCTTAGTTCCCATTGTTTTTGGTGTCTGTCCCCAGTGGCTAAGGTTGGTTCAGTTGGTTGTGTAGGCTTCCTGGTGGAGGGGACTAGTGCCTGTGTTCTGGTGGATGAGGCCGGATCTTGTCTTTCTGGTTGGCAGGTCCACATCTGGTCATGTGTTTTGGGGTGTCTTTGGACTTATTTTGATTTTAGGTAGCCTCTCTGCTAATGGGTGGGTTTGTGTTCCTGTCTTGCTAGTTGTTTGGCATAGGATGTCCAGCACTGTAGCTTGATGGTTGTTGAGTGAAGCTGGGTGCTGGTGTTGAGATGGAGATCTCTGGGAGATTTTCACCGTTTGATATTACGTGCAGCTGGGAGGTCTCTTGTTGACCAGTTTCCTGAAGTTGGCTCTCCCTCCTCAGAGGCACAGCACTGACTCCTGGCGGCTGAACCAAGAGCCTTTCATCCACTCGGCTCAGAATAAAAGGGAGAAAAAATAGAAAGAAAGATTTATTAGAAGTAGAGTGAGAGAAAGAAAGAAAGAAAGAAAGGAGGGAGGGAGGGAGGAAGGAAGGAAGGAGGGAAGAAAGGAAAGGAAAAGATAAAGTAAAATAAAATAAAGTAAGATAAAATATAATAAAGTTATTAAAACAAAAAAATAATTATTAAGAGATAAAAAAGAAAAAAAATTAAAAAACAAAAAGTAAAACTGATGGATAGAACCCGAAGACAAATGGTGGAAGGAAAGCTATACAGACAAATTCTCATACAGAAGCATATGCATACACACTCACAAAAAGAGGAAAAGGGGAAAAAATCATAAATCTTGCTCCCAAAGTCAACCTCCTCAATTTGGGATGATTCATTGTCTAAAGAGGGAAGGAGGGAAAGAAAGAAGAGAAAGTAAAATAAAATTATTAAAATAAAAAATAAGTATTAAGAAAAAAAATTTTAAAAAAATGGATGGAAAAAACCCTAGGACAAATGGTGGAAGCAAAGCTGTACAGACAAAATCTCACACAGAAGGATACACATACACACTCACAAAAAGAGGAAAAGGGGAAAAAAATAATAAATCTTGCTCTCAAAGTCCATCTCCTTAATTTGGGATGTTTCGTTGTCTATTCATGTATTCCACAGATGCAGGTACATCAAGTTGATTGTGGAGCTTTAATCTGCTGCTTCTGAGGCTGCTGGGAGAGATATCCCTTTTTCTTCATTGTTCTCACAGCTCTCAGTGGCTCAGCTTTGGATATGGCCCTGCATCTGCGTGTAGGTCGCCAGAGAGCATCTGTTCTTCGCTCAGACAGTACGGGGTTAAAGGAGCCACTGATTCGGGGGTCTGGCTCACTCAAGCCTGGGGGAGGGAGGGGCACGGAGTGTGGGGCAAGCCTGCGGCGGCAGAGGCCAGTGTGAAGTTGCACCAGCCTGAGGCGCGCCGTGCGTTCTCCCGGAGGAGTTGACCCTGGATTCCGGGACCCTGGCAGTGGCGGGCTGCACAGGCTCCCCGGAAGGGGGTGTGGATAGTGACCTCTGCTCACACACAGGCTTTTTGGTGGCAGCAGCAGCAGCCTTAGCGTCTCATTTCCGTCTCTGGGGTCCACGCTTTTAGCCGCGGCTCGCGCCGGTCTCTGGAGCTCCTTTAAGCAGCGCTCTTAATCCCCTCTCCTCGCGCACCGGGAAACAAAGAGGTAAGAAAAAGTCTCTTGCCTCTTCGGCAGGTCCAGACTTTTCCCCAGACTCTCTCCTGGCTAGCCGTGGCGCACTAACCCCCTGCAGGCTTTGTTCACACCACCAACCCCAGTCCTCTCCCGGCACTCCGACCGAAGCCCAAACCTCAACTCCCAGCCCAGCCACCTCGGTGGTTGAGCAGACAAGCCTCTCGGGCTGTTGAGTGCCGGTCGGCCCTGATTCTCTGTGCGGGAATCTCTCTACTTTGCCCTCCGCACCCCTGTGGCTGCGCTCTCCTCCATAGCTCTGAAACTTTCCCCCTCCGCCACCTGCAGTCTCCGCCCGTGAAGGGGCTTCCGAGTGTGTGGAAACCTTTCCTCCTTCACAGCTCCCCCCGACTGGTGCAGTTCCTGTCCCTATCCTTTTGTCTCTGTTTATTCTTTTTTCTTTTGCCCTTCCCAGGTATGTGGGGGGTTTCTTGCCTTTTGGGAGGTCTGAGGTCTTCTGCCAGCGTTCAGTAGGTGTTCTGTAGGAGTTGTTCCACGTGTAGATGTATTTCTGGTGTATCTGTGGGGAGGAAGGTGGTCTCTTACTCTTCCGCCATCTTCCCGGAAACCTTTCCATTCTTTCTTATGGTTGAGTAATATTCCATTATATATATATATATATATATATATCAATATATACATATATACATATACACCATATCTTCATTCACCTGTCAATGGACATTTAGGTTCCTTCCATGTCTTAGCTATTGTAAATAGTGCTACTGTGAATATTGGGGTTCATGTATCTTCTCTGGGTATATGCGCAGGAGTGGGATTGCAGGATCATATGGTAACTCTATTTTTATATTTTTAAGAAACCTCCATACTGTTCTCCATGGTGGCTGCACCAATTTACATTTCCACCAGTAGCATAGGAGGGTTTCTTTTTATCCCCACCCTTTCCAGCATTTATTATTTGTAGACTTTTTAATGATGACCATTCTGACTGGTATGAGGTGATACCTCCCTGTAGCTTTGATTTGCATTTCTCTAGTAATTAGCAATATTGAGCATCTTTTCATGTGCCTGTTGGCTATCTGTATGTCTTCTTTGTTGAAATTCTATATAGGTCTTCTGCCCATTTTTTGATTGGGTTGTTTGTTTTATGATATTAAACTATATAAGGTATTTGTATATTTTTGAAATTAATCCCTTCTTGGTTTCATCATTTGCAAATGTTTTCTTCCAGTCTGTAGGTTGTCTTTTCGTTTTGTTTATGGTTTCCTTTGTGGTGCAAAGCTTTTGAGTTTAATTAGATCCCAGTTGTTTATTTTTGTTTTTATTTTCATTACTCTAGGAGATGAATCCAAAAAAGTATTGCTGTTATTATGTCAAAGAGTGTCCTTCTTATGCTTTCCTTTAGGAGTTTTATAGTATCTGGTCTTCCATTTAAGTCTTTTTTTTTTTATATTGTATTTTTTTTTGTATATTGCATTAGAAAATGTTCTAATTTCATTCTTTTACATGTAGTTGTTCAGTTATCCCAGCACCACCTATTGAAGTAACTGTCTTTTCTCCATTGTATATTCTTGCCTCCTTTGTCATAGATTAATTGACCATAAGTGCATGGGTTTATTTCTGGGCTTTCTCTCCAGTTTCATTGCTCTATATGTCTGTTTTTATGCCAGTACCATACTGTTTTGATGTCTGTAGCTTTGTAGTATAGTCTGAAGTCAGGGAGTGTGATTCCTCTAGCTCCATTCTTTTTTCTCAAGATTGTTTTGGCCACTTGGGGTGTTTTGTGTTTCTATACAAATTTAAAAATTTTTTGTTCTAGTTCTGTGAAAAATGCCACTGCTAATTTGATAGGGGTTGCATTGAATCTGTAGATTGCCTTGGGTAGTATGGTCATTTTAACAATGTTGATTCTTCTTTCTGATTCAAGAACATGGTATATCTTTCAATCTCTTTGTGTTATTATCCATTTTTAAAATAAGCTCAAACTAAAAAATCATCAACAAACTGATTTTTATTTTTTATCATAAAACTACTATTTAGGAATCAAAGCAATCATGGTGATGCTGTATTTTTTTTTCTGGTGTGTTGGTAAGTGTAGTAAATGGAAATATGTGTGTGATGAATGCCTGTGGAGGGCCTTGTAGAGATAAGAGTTGCTTTCTTATATTTTGGTATTGGTCATTATTTTTTCTTTCCTGATATTTATGATTCACACTCACTGGACATTTTATTGCAGAAATATAGCCTTGCATACTTTGTTATTTTAATACCATATTTGATACATTTACAGTTGATCACATTCTGTTGTGTCATACTTAATGTTTCTCAATATAGTACTTTTCAGAAATATTTTCTTTAATTTTTGATCTCTGTTGAGCTGTATATATTAAAAGACAATGTGTCTTTTAATTGATTATTTAAATGGGAATCTACTAATTATTTAGTTTGCAAAATTAACTTTTGAAATCAGCTAGGACCCTTGGATTACCAAATACAATCCCTGAAAGTCCCAAAGAAAGGCAATTAATATTCCAGGCAAAAGTATCATATCAAATATTATGTGAACTTAAAGAATTACATCTAATTTCCTCTTCTTATAATAGAAGACTTACATAAAATTGATCAAAAAATTACATTAAATTGTTATTGACTTGTTCTCTGAAAAATGTTGTTGATAAGAGGACTGGGAATGGATACCTCTCATTATTTTTAAAAAAGTCAGTTTAATGACTTAGCTTATGAATGTCTTCAAGTATTTCCACCAGGTATATTTGAGTTCTGCATGTGGAAGAGGTAAACTGTCAGTGAGACTTACCAGTTTAAGCTCTACCGTTTACGAGGCAAAGTGCAGATGGTGGGTGGGAGGAAGGTAATGAAATAGTCAAATAAACTAGCAAAATTGTGCTAAAATATAAAGTGAATTTGATGGGAACTTATTTTTTAATGGATAAAATTGTGTCAGAAGTATATTTCAAGTGCATATAGTCAATTTACTACCAAAAATTTAGGCATGACCTAGTTGTGGTCTAAAGAAACCATTGATTCAACTGGAAGAGAGAGCTATATCATAAACTATAAACTTCTACTGTTAACAAAAGCCCCAAATAGGGTCTAAGCAGAAGAAAGAGATGATTGGAATATTATCTTATTCAGAGTTAGGATTAAAAAATATGTAGTAGAAAAGGCAAAAAGTACAAGTCATTACTTAGAGACCATGGGGAGAAATAAAAAGATGAATAAACATAAATATCTCCAGAAAAGGAAAGTCATGGCATATGGAATGAGTGGTGAGCACTGAAAATAGATAAATATAATAAAACACAACCTAATTTTATGAATATCATTTCATGAAAATAAAAACATAATTTGTAAATTGAAGTGTTAGTGATATCAGTTTTCTAACATAAATGGGTTTTGGTTGATAGGATTAAGGGAATTAAATGGGCATGTAAGTTTTTCATCTTACAGTAGAAGAGAGAAATACAGGTTCAATAATAATTTGAGGTTAAAAGTAGCAAGTGTGGGGCTTCCCTGGTGGCGCAGTGGTTGAGAGTCCACCTGCCGATGCAGGGGACACGGGTTCGTGCCCTGGTCCAGGAAGATCCCACATGCTGCGGAGCAGCTGGGCCCATAAGCCATGGCCGCTGAGCCTGCGCATCCGGAGCCTGTGCTCCGCAACAGGAGAGGCCACAACAGTGAGAGGCCCGTGTACCGCAAAAAAAAAAAAAAAAAAAAGCAAGTGTGTATGTAAGATCTATTAGATTTGAAAGGATACACAATATGGTACATATGAGATGCAATGGAAGAAACAGGTAACTACTAGAAGAAGAAAAATAAAATGGGAGAGTGGACAGATATGATAAGAGGATCAGAAACAATAAACACATTTTAAGTTGATAGGTATGTTTATACTAACTGATTTTTATTCTTTACAAGCAGTCTATATAATTTTTGTTAAGCCTTTGAGCTTATGTGCAATCATCTTGAAAATTGGTATCTAATGTTTGCTGGAAACTGGCACATTTATTTCAGTAGCATATTCGTTTCTTTACTCAAGACACATTTAGCAAGCTGTAATTTTCATGCCTTTTTGGTTTTCTTTAATATAATTTTAATGACATTACATGATGGCCTATGGTGACATTACCATATTTCATTAGATGTATTCTGTTTTTTAAATTATTTTTATTTATTTTCTTTATTTTTTTGACCGCATGGGGTCTTAGTTGCAGCATGTGGGGTCTTTACTGAGGCATGCGGGATCTTTTCATTGCGGCACGGGCTCTTCATTATGGCGCGTGGGCTTCTCTCTAGTTGTAGCATGCGGGTTTTCTCTCTCTAGTTGTGGTGTATGGGCTCCAGGGTGCGTGGGCTCTGTAGTTTACATCACACAGGCTCTCTCTCTAGTTGAGGCACGTGACTTCAGTAGTTGTGGCGCGTGGGCTTAGTTGCCCTGCGGCATGTGGGATCTTATTCCCTGACCAGGGATTGAACCCACATCCCCTGCATTGGAAGGCAGATTCCTTACCAGTGGACCACCAGGGAAGTCCCTCATTAGATATATTCTAGGCCATTATGATGGTGTCTGAGTTGCCAAGTATGTAAGAAGTCTAAAGATCCATAAATAATGCAATTCGGAGATAATAAATTTCCACGTTTATTAGTAATATTTCAAACAATAGACAATGTCATCACTATTTTTTTTTTTTTTTTGTGGTACGTGGGCCTCTCACTGTTGTGACCTCTTCCGTTGCGGAGCACAGGCTCCGGATGCGCAGGCTCAGTGGCCATGGCTCACGGGCCCAGCCGCTCCGCTGCATGTGGGATCCTCCTGGACCGCGGCACGAACTCATGTCCCCTGCATCGGCAGACGGACTCTCAACCACTGCGCCACTAGGGAAGCCCTGTCATCACTATTAATCACTTTTTTTTAAACCCTAGAATGTTAGAATACTTTTTGAATTCTGCATAAGTTAAATTTTGAGTCTATGCCCTAATAGAGAGCTTGTTAGTAATATGCATGTGCTTTTTACAGGTATCCTCAGGGACTTGATTTTTGCTTTCCTATCTGCTATGTTTGAGATGATTTCCTCTCAGCTAGTGGTGCTGTCTGTTTACAGTATTTTGGCATACACTTTCTCGTTAGTGATACTAGTCCTAGCTTCCTGTATTATTGAATTTGCAGCAAAGTAGACTTTACTGGAGCTCTTCTTGCTAATTAAAAGATTCCTCCACTTCTGTCCTCCTTACACTTAACTCTCCTGGAAGGGAATTGCTTATGATAGTGAAGGGCTTTAGTTCTCTCAGCTAATAATTTGGCATAATCCATGAGTAGCAAATTCAGAAATTCTACTTAAACTTCATTACAATTATATAGTTAAATATATTACACTCAACATTTTAGGTGCTTTAAATTAAGGCTATTATAATGGTATATTGCTTTGTTCCAAAGAGCCTGTGCCTTTATTCTATGAGTTTGGGTGGAAGCCATCATGGAATTAGAATTGTGATTTAAAGTGGGTTTCAAACTACCTGAAAAGTGCTATGACACTGTAGTATAAATTGATTGTTTTGAAAAGTAATAATGACTTCATTTTTAAAAAATGATGACAATTATCTTAAAATTCAAGAAATATGGAAGAATATGAAGAAAATGTAAACTTTTTTTGCAAAACTCCATCATTTAATAAATATTATTAAGTTGATAAAAATATTTCAGATATACATCTCACCTATGCAATATACAGATTGAAAAGTAAAAAGATAGAAATCTACATAGAGGGGTAAATATGGAAGGATATAAGAATGAATATATATATAAAATGATAAATTTATAATTTTACTTATTTTTTCCAGCTTTATTGAGATATAATTGATATATAATATTGTGTAAATTTAAGATGTATGACACAATTACTTCATACACCATATATTGCTAAATGATTACCACAATAGGGCTAATTAACACATCTATCACCTCATATAATTACAATTTTTTTGTGATGAGAACATTTATAATTTACTTTCTTAGCAAATTTCAAGGATATAATATACTGTTGTTAACTATAATCACTGCCGAATGTAAGATCCTCAGAACTCATTCATCTTAAAACTAAAAGTTTATACCTTTTGACCAACATCTTCCCATTTCCCCCTCTCCTCTGCCCCTGGCAACCACCATTCTTATCTCTGTTCTGTGAGTTTAGCTTTTAAAAATTACACATATAACTAAGATCTTACAGTATTTGTCTTTTTCTGTCTGACTTATTTCACTTAACGTAATGCCCTCAGGTCCATCCATGTGGTAGCAAATGGCTGGGTTTCCTTCTTTTTTATGGCTGAATAGTATTCCATTGTATGTATACACCACATTTTCTTTATCTATGTATTGATGGACTCTTAGATTGTTTCCATGTCTTGGCTATTGTGAATAATGTGATGGATATGGGGATGCAGATGTCTCTTAGAAATAGTGATTTTGTTTCCTAGTATATATATCCAAAAGTGGGATTGCTTGGTCATATAGTAGTTCTATTTTTAAAATTTTGAGGAACTTCTGTATTGTCCCCCATAATGGCTACACCAATTTACATTCCTACCAACAGTGCATAAATGTCCCCATTTCTCCACATCCTTGCCAACAATTGTTATCTCCTGTTTTTTTTTTTTATACTAGCCATTTGAATAGGCATGAGGTGATATCTTATCATGGTTTTGACTTACATTTCCCTGATGATTGGTGCTTTTGAGCATCTTTTCTTTTACCTGTTGGCTGTTTGTATGTCTTTGGAAAAATGTCTTTTCAGGTCCTCTGCCCATTTTTAAATTGTATTATTATTATTATTTTTTGTTATTGAGTTTTATGAGTTTCTTATATATTTTTGATATTAACCCCTTATCTGATAAATAGTTTGCAGATATTTTCTCTCATTCTGTAGGTTGCCTCTTCATTTTGTTGACTGTTTTTTGCTGTTCATAAGATTTTGTTTGATGTAATCCCACTTGTTTGTTTTTGTTTCTTGTGCTTTTGGTATCATATCCAAAATATCGTTGCTAAGAGCAATTTCAAGGAGACTTTTTCCTACATTTCCTTCTCAGTGTTTTACTGTTTCACATCTTACATTTAAGTCTTTTATTCATTTTGAGTTAATTTTTGTGAGTAGTGTAAGATAGAGGTCCAATTTCATTATTTTGCATGTGAATATCTGGTTTTCCCAGACCACTGATTGAAAAGACTTTCTTTTCCCCACTGAGTATTGTTGGCTCCCTTGTCAAATATTAGTTGACCATATATGTATAGATTTATTTCTGGACTCTCAATTCTGTTCCATAGGACTATGCATCTTTTTTTAATGTCAGCATCATACTTTTTTGATTACTCTAGCTTTGTAGTATATAGTGTAAAATCAGCAAGTGTGATAGCTCCAATTTTGTTCCATTCTTTGAAGATTGCTTTGGCTATTTGGGGTCTTCTGTGGTTCCATAGGAATTTTAGGATTGTTTTTCTATTTCTGTAAGAAACGCCATTAGAATCTTGTTAGAGATTGTATATAATCTATAGATGACGTTGAGTATTAAGGACATTTTAACAACTTCAATTATTCTAATCCAAAAACACAGGATATCTTTCTATTTATATATGTCTTTTTCAGTTTCTTTCATCAGTGTCCTATAGTTTTCAGTGTACAGATATGTCACCTTCTTGATTAAATTTCTTTCAAAGTATTTGATTGTATTTGATGCTGTTGTGAATGGGATTGTTTTTTTTTTAATTTCTTTTTCAGATACTTTATTGTTTGCATATAGAAATGCAACTCATTTGTGTATGCTAATTTTGTACGTGCAACTTTATTGACTTCATGGATTAGTTCTAACCGATTTTTGGTAGAGTCTCTAGGGTTTTCTATGTATGAGATCATGTAATCTGCAGAGATAATTTTACTTCTTTTTTCCCCCAATTTGTGTGCCTTTTATTTCTTTTACTTGCCTAATGCTCTGGCAAGGACTTCTAGTACTTTGTTGAATAGGAATGATTAGAGTGGGCACCCTTGTCCTTCTCTTGATTTTAGAGGAATAGCTTTCAGCTTTTCACCTTCGCATGATGTTATCTGTTGGTTTGTCATGTATGGCCTTTAATATGTTGGGGTACATTCCTTCTATAACCAATTTATTGAGAGCTTTTATCATTAAAGAGTGTTAACTTTTGTCAAACACTTTTTCTGCATCTATTGAGAGGATCATGTAATGTTAATCCTTCATTCTATTAATGTTGTGTATCACGTATATTGATTTTCATATGTGGTAACATTCTTGAATTCCAGGAATTAATCCCATTTCATCATGGTTTATGATCCTTTTAATATACTGTTTAATTTGGTTTGCTAGAATATTGTGAGCATTTTTGCACATATATTCATCAGGGATATTGGCCTGTGGTTTTCTATTCTTGTACTGTCCTTATCTGGCTTTGGTATCAGGGTAATTCTGTCCTTCTAAAATGAGTTTGAGAGTGTTCCCTCATCTTTAATGTTTTGGAAGAGTTTGAGGAGGATTAGCATTAATTCTTCTCTAAATTTTTGTTGGAATTCACTAGTAAAACCATCTGGTCCTGGATTTTTCTTTTTTGGAGTGTTTCAAAATTACTACCTGTCGTTACTGCTCTATTCAGATTTTCTGTTTCTTCATAATTCAGCCTAGTCTATGTTTCTAGGAAATTATCGATTTATTCTAGGTCATCCAGCTTGTTGGTGTATAATTGTTCATAATAGCCTCTTAGGATCTTTTGTATTTCTCTGGTATCAGTTGTATTGTCTGCCTTTTCATGTATAATTTTATTTGAGTCTTCTCTTTTTTTCTGGGTTAGTTTGGCTAAAGATTTGTCCAATTTCTCTTTTTAAAATAGAAACTCAGTTTCATTGATTTTTCTATTGTCTTTTTAGATTCTATTTCATTTATTTCTGCTCTAATATTTATTTTTTGCTTCCCTTTGCTAACTTTGGACTTTGTTTTTCTTATTTCTTTTTTTTTTTTGCGGTATGCGGGCCTCTCACTGTTGTGGCCTCTCCCATTGCGGAGCACAGGCTCTGGATACGCAGGCTCAGCGGCCATGGCCCACGGGCCCAGCTGCTCCACGGCATGTGGGATCTTCCCAGACCGGGGCTCGAACCCGTGTTCCTTACATCGGCAGGTGGACTCTCAACCACTGCACCACCAGAGCCCCTGTTTTTCTTATTTCTTGAGGTATAAAGCTAGGTTCTTTATTTGAGATCGTTTTTTTCTGTAATGTAGTCCTTTACATCACTATAAATTTCCCTCTTAGAACTGTTTTTACTTCTTCCCATAAGTTTTGGTGTGTTGTATTTTCTCTTTCATTTTATTCAAGATACTTTCTGACTTCTCTTTTAATTTATTTCACCCATGGGTTGTTCAGGAGTGTGCTGTTTAATTTTTCCATGTTTGTGAATTTTCCAATTTTCAACCTGTATTCATTTATAATTTCATACCATTGTGGTTGGAAAAGATAACTAGATGTGATTTTGATCTTTTTGGATTTGTTAAGGCTTCCTTTGTGGCCAAACATATAATCTGTCATGGAGAATGTTCCATGTGTGCTTGAGAAGAAAGTATATTCTCATGCTGTTTGTTGAAATGCTCTGTATATCTGAGTTCCATTTGTTCTGTAGCTGTATTCATGTCCTCTGTTTCCTTATTAATTTTCTGGCTGCATGATCTATCCAATGTTGAAAGTGGTGTGAAGCCCCCAAATATGATTTTATGCTATTTCTCCCTTCAGTTCTGTTAATATTTACTTTAAATATTTAGGTTCTCCAAAACTGAGTGCATATATATTTATAATTGTTATATCCTCTTGATGAATTGATTTTTTTGTCACTATATAGTGACTTTCTTTGTCTCTTATGAATGATTTTGTCTGAAAGTCTATTTTATCTGATATAACTATAGCCACTCCTACTCTCTTTTGGTTAACATTTACAGGGAATATCTTTTTCCATCCTTCATTTTCAACTTATCTGTTTCCTTAAAGCTAAAGTGTGTTTCTTTTAGGTAGCATATAGTTGGGTGTTGTGGGTTTACATATATATATATCTCCCGGTACTCTATGTCTCTTGATTGGAGAACTTGGTCCATTTACATTTCAAGTAATTATTGATAATTTAGGACTTACTTTTGCTGTTTTGTTCATTGTTTCTGACTGTTTCTTTAGTTCCTTTTTCCTTTTCTTTCTTGCTATCTTCCTTTGTGATATATTTTTTGTAGTGATATGCTTTAATTCCTATCTCTTTAACTTTTGTGTATCTACTATAGATTTTTGCTTTGTGCTTAACATGAGACTTACAGAAAACATGTTACAGGTATAACAATTTATTTTAATCAGATAACAATTTAGCTTTAATTGTATATGTAAACTCTACACTTTTGCTTCTTCTCCCCCCACATTTTATGTTATTGATTTCACACTTTACATCTTTTAATATTGTGCACCTATTAACAAATTATTGTAGCTCTTGTTATTTTAATATTACTGTTTTTTAACTTTTATTTAGAAATAAAAGTGATGTATACAGCATCATCATAGTATTAGCATATTATGAATTTAACTATATACTTACCTTTACCAGTGAGTTTTATACTTACATGTTTTTATGTCATTACTTAGTGTCCTTTCATTTCAATGTGAAGAACTCCCTTTAGTATTTTTTGTAAGGTAGGTCTAGTGGTGATGAACTCCCATAACTTTTGTTTGTCTGGGAATGTTCTTATTTCTCCTTCATTTCTGAAGGACACTCTTGCTAAGTATAGTGTTCTTAAGTGGCATTTTAGAAATTTCAGCAGTGTGAATATATCTTCCCACTCCCTCCTGGCCTGCAAAATTTCTGTAGAGAAAACCACCAATATCCTTATGGAGGTTCTTTTCTATATGATGAGTTATTTTTCTTTGCTGCTTTCAAAATTCTCTCTTTGTCTTTAACTTTTAATATTTTGATTATAATGTATCTTGGAGTAATCTTCTCTGGGTTGATCTTACTTGATGTCCTTTGAACTTCTTGTACCTGGATGTCCATCTCTCTCCCTGGATTTGGAAATTTTTCAGCTATTGTGTCTTTAACTATGCTTTCTGTCTCATTCTCCCTCTCTTCTTTTCTGGAACTCCTGTGATACAAATGTAGTTTCCCTGATGGTGTCCCATACTTTATGTAGGCTTCATTTACTCTTTTTTTTTTTTCCTCTAACTGGCTAACTTCAAATGATCTCTCTTCAAATTTGCTGATTCTTTCTTCTGTATGATAAAATCTGTTGTGGAAGCTCTCTATTGAATTTTTACTTCTGTGATTATATCCTTCAGCTCCAGGATTTCTGGGGGATTTTTTGTTATGGTTTCTATTCTTTCTTAAAATTCTCATTTTGTGCCTGCATTATTTTCCTGATTTTGTTCAGTTGCCTGTGTTCTTTTGCATTTCATTGAGTTTCTTTCAGGTGATTATTTTTAATTTTTTTTATCAGGGAATTCATAGATCTCCATTTCTTCAGGGTCAGTTATTAGAGATTTGTTAGTTTTCTTTGGTGGTATCATAGTTGCCTGATTCTTCATGATCCATGTAGCCTTGCATCAGTGCCTGTGCATTTGAAGAAGCAAACACTTTTTCTAGTTGTTATAGTCTGATTATAGCAGGTAAAGATCTTTTCCTGTATGTTCCCTGGGCTGATAGGATTACCTCCTGAATTACTGTTATGCTTGGTTGGAGCCGGTTACAAGGCTGTTGCTAAGTCTGCAGCAGAGTCCCTGGTTGGCAGGCTTGTTATGAGGGGCTTGATGGACATGGATCTTCTTTGGTCCCTGTGTGGATGGGACAGCATCCAGTACGTTGTTCAGTAGGGTGGCACTGGAACAAGGGTCTACTTTAGGGTCCACATTTGGGCCCTCAGATAGCAGGCCTATTACCAAGTGTGTGGGCAGGTGTGTCACCTGCCAGGCCCTGGGAGAGTTGCTGCCTGGTCATTTGATAGGTCTTTGAGTAAGCAGGACTGGCCCTGGAATGTGTTCCATCCAAAAGGCGATGGAACCACAGGCTGAAACCTAAGCTTGTTTCCATTTCCATAGTGAAGATTGAGGTCTACAAACCTGGCCCTGGAGGCACAGATGGGCATGACTCAATCAGGTCTCTGAGTGAGCTGGGCTGTTCCCAGACTGTGGCTGGCAGGGCTAGAGCCAAGTATTGAACCATTTCATAATCTTCTGATGTGCAGACATGAGTATCTCCCACTGGTTCCCAGGGCCAGGAGTACTTCTCATGGACTGTGGTTGGGAGGGACTGGAGTTGAATATAGGGCTCTTCAGGATCTCCAGGGGTATAGCTGGGAGTATCTTCTTCTGGGTCCCTGTGCCAGCTAGACTGTTTATGGACTGAGGCTGCATCCAGCTTGAGCCCAGATACAGGGCCCTTTCAGAATCTATAGTCTGACTGAATTTGGTGTTCTTATATCCAGAGTTTCCTGGACTGTGGCTCAGGGGGTCTGGAGATGGTTCATGGGCCACTTCAGGGTCCACAGCTGGTTCTGAAGTCTGTATGCCTCTTAACTGAAGCATGGTTGAATGTGACTCCTCTCAGGTTCCTTGGCATATGGTGCTAGTGATAGACCCAAAGTCAGACAGGGCTGTAGCTGAGTTCTCAAGGATATGGACCTGTTTCAGGGTCTGTAAACAGGACCACAGTCAGTGAGCCAGCCACCTGGGTGCAAGCCTGCCTTCTCAAAATGGTTGTCCTCAGTCTTGGACTGCACTGAGGTTTCACAATCCCTACCTGGGTCCCAAAGCTGTTAACAAAGCACTTTTGTCCTGGATGGATGCCAGATTATTGTTGAAGAGGGGGAAATGAGCTAATGACATCTTATTTTACCACTTTGCTCACATCACACCTTATGTATATAATTTTAAAAGTTTTATGATTCTTTTACTTGAGTTTAACAAAGAGGAACAGAAATAAAACTGAAGGAATTGATTTACTTCAGATAAACATTTCTTCATCACAAGAGAGATTAATACCTAAAACATCTTCTAAAGAAGAAAAATGACTTTGAAAGAATTTAAGTTTGAGGGTTTCTGTTGTTGTTGTTGTTGTTGTTGTTAATTTGATCAGTTTCATTCTTAGGCCATTGCTATTGACTACTTCTAATTTGCTTCGTCCTAACTAGTAATTTGTTATTTAAATGACTATTATTTTTACATTGTTAAGGTTTCACCATTTACATTCTGTTCTGGGTCTAAAATTCCAAGAAGTCTTAGTTGTAACTTTGAAATAGTTTTGATGATCCCTAGATACAGATAGTTTTCTAAGCAAATATATCCCTTTCCCATAGCCACTGCTTCCATAGTGGTCAAAGGATAGGGGAGGGATGAGGAGGAAGAGAGAGATGAAAAAGAATAGACCACATGCCCTCAAACATTTGGACCCCAAAATCAGACTAACTCAGTTGTAGAGAGCTCTAAGCATCTAGAAGGAAAAAGAAGTTGAACCAGGTTGTGATAAATGAAAATATCTAATGTTATAAAAACATTTACCTAAAAGTGGAATCATCTAATAATCAAAAGTGACTGATAGTTTATGAAATTTGACTAAGTTATTCCCCATTACCCAAGAGGAAGTAGGTGCCATGGAGATAAGTTGGTAGTAGTTGCTAAAAACTTCTATATGTTCCTCCATACTTTGGTGAGTTGAAACTTCTAAATCAAATTAGTTATAGGCTTTTATAATTTTTTATTATTTAAAATTTCAAATACATACAAAAGTAGAGAGAGCAGTCTAATGATCTGTCATGAAGCTATCACCCAAGCACTCAAGCAATCTTGAGAAAGAAAAACGGAGCTGGAGGAATCAGGCTCCCCTACTTTAAACTATACTACAAAGCTACAGTAATCAAGACAGTATGGTATTGGAACAAAAACAGAAATATAGATCAATGGTACATGATAGAAAGCTCAGAGATAAACCCACACACATATGGTCACCTAATTTACAACAAAGGAGGCAAGAACATACAATGGAGGAAAGACAGCCTCTTCAAAAAGTGGTGATGGGAAAACTGGACAGCTATATGTAAAAGAATGAAATTAGAACTCTTCCTAACACCATACACAAAAATAAACTCAAAATGGATTAAAGACCTAAATATAAGACTGGACACTGTAAAACTCTTAGAGGAAAACATAGGAAAAACACTCTTTGACATAAACCACAGCAAGATCTTTCTTGATCCACCTCCTAGAGTAATGAAAATAAAACAAATATAAACAAGTGGGACCTAATTAAACTTAAAAGCTTTTGCACAGCAAAGGAAACTATAAACAAGAGGAAAAGACAACCTTCAGAATGGGAGAATATATTTGCAAATGAAACAATGAACAAAGGATTAATCTCCAAAATATACAAACAGCTCATGGAGCTCAATATCAAAAAAACAAACAACCCAATGAAAAAATGGGTGGAAGACCTAAATAAACATTTCACCAAAGAAGACATGCAGATGGCCAAGAGGCATATGAAAAGATGCTCAACACCACTAATTATTAGAGAAATGCAAATCAAAACCACAATGAGGTATCACCTCACACCAGTCAGAATGGCTACTATCAAAATATCTAGAAACAATAAATGCTGGAGAGGCTGTGCTGAAAAGGGAACCCTCCTGCACTATTGGTGGGAATGTAAATTGATACAATCACTATGGAGAACAGTATGGCAGTTCCTTAAAAATCTAAAAATAGAACTATGACCCAGCAATCCCACTACTGGGCATATACCCTGAGAAAACCATAATTCAAAAAGAGTCATGTACCACAATGTTCATTGTAGCACTATTTACAATAGCCAGGACATGGAAGCAACCTAAGTGTCCACTGACAGATGATTGGATAAAGAAGATGTGGCACATATATACAGTGGAATATTACTCCGCCATAAAAAGAAACAAAATTGAGTTATTTGTAGTGAGGTGGATGGACCTAGAGTCCGTCATACAGAGTGAAGTAAGTCAGAAAGAGAAAAACAAATACCATATGCTAACACATATATATGGAATCTAAAAAAAAAAATGGTTCTGAAGAGCCTAGGGACAGGACAGGAATAAAGATGCAGACGTAGAGAATGGACTTGAGGACACGGGGAGGGGGAAGGGTAAGCTGGGATGAAGTGAGAGAGTGACATGGACATATATACACTACCAAATGTAAAAGAGATAGCTAGTGGGAAGCAGCTGCGTAGCACAGGGAGATCAACTTGGTGCCTTGTGATGACCTAGAGGGGTGGGATAGGGAGGGTGGAGGGAGGCTTAAGAGGGAGGAGGTATGGTGATATATGTATGCATATGGCTGATTCACTTTGTAGTACAACAGAAACTAACACAGCATTCTGAAGCAGTTATACTCCATAAATATATATATAAAAAAAAACTTTTCAAATACATACAAAAGTAGAAAGAGCAGTCTAGTGATCTGCCATGAAGCCATCACCCATTGTGAACTAATGTCAATATTTGTCCACTGTTAGTTTGTCTGTTCCCCCATTTTAAATAATATATATTTTCCTTTTTAACTTTTAATTTTGAAATATTTTCAAATTTATAGAAAAGTTGCAAGACTAGTACAAAGAAGGCCTGAATACCCTTCACTCAAATTTTTCAGTTGTTAACATATTATCAAATTTGCTCTATCACTCTTTCTTTAGATACATATTATCTTTTCTAAATTGTTTGATTAAAAATTATTGACATGTGCCCCCTCAACTTCTAAATACTTAAGTGCTTATTTCTTAAAAACAAGGGTATCCACTTACATAACCACAGTAGATTTGGCAAAATCAATAAATTAGTGCTGATATAATCCTAGTGTCAAATCTATAGACTTGATTCAAATTTTGTCATTTTCCCAATAATGACTTATAGCAGAAGGAAAGAAATCTCTGCCTAAGACAAATTCAGTATCACACATCGCACTTAGTTATGTCTCTTTAGTCCTTTTTAATCTAAAACTGTTCTTCAGTCCTGTTGAAGACCTTTTGTCTTAGGTTATAATGACCTTGATATTTTTAAAGAAGGTTGGCTGGTTATTTTGTCCCTCTGTTTAGATTTGGCTGTTGTTTCCTTATGATTATATTCAGTTTAGCATCTTTGGCAGGAACACCACGGAAGTGATACTGTGTCTTTCAAAGCAGCCTATCAGAAGATACCATTAAATGTGGTGTTAACTTTGGTCATTTGGTTAAGATGGTATCAGTTATGTCTCCCAATTCAAAAGTTAATATGTTTTCTTTTGTAATTAATAAGTATATTTTGGAGAGATACTTTGAGATGATTTAATATGCCATTTTTCACCAAATTTGCACCCACTAGATTTAGTATTCATTGATGATTCTTGCTTGAATTATTACTTCCTATGATGACAAATACTAATTTTACAATTCTATGATTCCTTTTATGTTTACTAGTTGCCATTTTACCACAAAGAAGAGCTTTCCCTACTCCTCCATTTATTCATCTGTATATCAGTATGAACTTATGCATTTTTATTTTATTCAATGGATTATTAACCATTATTGTCATTATTTCTTTGATGCTCAAAT
Organism: Globicephala melas; assembly: GCF_963455315.2. Lineage (NCBI taxonomy): Eukaryota > Metazoa > Chordata > Mammalia > Artiodactyla > Delphinidae > Globicephala > Globicephala melas. Next base: position 47,450,472 of record NC_083335.1, read on the forward strand.
TGTCCCAGATTTGGCCATTGAGAACCCCTTCAAGCTGCTATCTATATCATTTTGACATGACCTCATCATTACTTTCTGACACCTCAAGATGTTTCAGGATCATTTTGTTCTTTCCATGTACCAGTCATTTCTGGAATCAGTCATTTCTCTAAGAAGTCCTGGTTACTTTTGCTGGAGTTTAATATGCAGAGACCATGATCTGAACACTAGGTGCTCATTACTTCTGGGATGCCATTGTCATTGCTTTAGATCCTTTTAATAGACAAAGCTAGAATATGTTGGTGTGTTTGTGTGTCTATACACTTAGGTACATATGTACATGTTTACATATATATCTATGTATATACATACATGTATGTGTTATATACATGTATATCATATATGTATGTGTGTATATACAGATATGTGGGTATATGTACATACATATATATATATATACACACATACATATCTACCTAAAATCTGGTTATCTTTTTATCTTCATACCTGTCTATCATCTATCTGAAAAACCATGAGCTCATACTGTTAACTACAATTCTGATATAAAACCACAAAATTCTTTCTAACCTCCACTTTTTTCAGATTTGGAACTCCCTTCTCAGGAAATAAGAAATCTCTCTCCCTTTCTCTATATTATGCTATACTCATTGCTGAATCCTAGCATATACACACCCATGAGTATTTCATAATTGCTAGCCCATAGGGAAAAATACACCTTCTGCCGGAAATTCAGTGTTTGTTTAGAGTGGGTTTTTATGGACTGAAACCTGAGGGTGTATAGTCCAAATATTGTGTTAATAAGTTAGTTGGGTTAGTCATTCTCGTCTCTCCCCTTCAGTGTTGAGATGTAATTTATTTACAATACCATTAGGTTCTTTTTTTTTCTGTTTGTACTCCACTTTAGTTTTTACTTTCCCTATCCTGGTTGGTTTTATTTTTGTTTAACATCCACAATATTGATATGATACCAAAACTATAAACAAAGATGTATTGTGAGAGAAGTGTTACTCCAAAACCTCTATCCCATCATCATCACTAGTCCTTTCTACCTAACACCTATGCACTCCCTGAAGGTAGCAAATATCATTTGTTTCTGAATTATCCTTCCTGTGTTTCCTTTTTGCACAACTGAGTAGATGACTATGTATTGTCTTATTTCCCCTTTTCCCTTAAACAAAAGTTAGCATACTATAGATACTCTTTTCACTTTACATAGTTTATTCAACCACTTCCCTATGTATGAACATTTAAATTGCTTCTACTATTTTGCAGCAACTGCATATAACACTGCAATGAATAACCTTGTGCATATATATTTTCCTGTTTTTGGAATTGTATCTTTATGGTAGCGGGACTGCTGTGTCAAAATGTAAATGCATTCATAATGTTTGTTAGATATTACTGAATTCCCCACCATAACTGTTGCATGTGTTTGCATTCCCACCCACAATGAGTGAGAGTGCCGGTTTTCCTACAGCTTCACCAACAGAATGCATTGTCATAATTTTTGCCAATTTGATAGGTGAAATATAGTATCTCAGTGTACTTTCAATTTACGTTTCTAGTATGATGAATGAGTTTGAACATCTTTTCATATGTTTAAGGGATACATATGTCATGATCTATATGATATATATAGTAGTCTATTCATGACTGTTACCCATTTTCTATTACATTTTGGTCTTTTCTCCTCAATTTTTTGGAGTTGTTATAAAGATAGAGATATTAGCCTTTTAACTGTGATATATGTTGGAATACTTCTCCCAGTTTGTGAGTTATTTATATATATATAGATAGATAGATAGATAGGTAGATTGATTTTTTTTTTTTTTTTTTTTTTGCGCTACGCAGGCCTCTCACTGTTGTGGTCTCTCCCGTTGCAGAGCACAGGCTCCGGACGCGCATGCTCAGTGGCCATGGCTCACGGGCCCAAATGCTCCGCGGCATGTGGGATCCTCCCGGACCGGGACACGAAGCTGTGTCCCCTGCATCAGCAGGCGGACTCTCAACCACTGCATCACCAGAGAAGCCTGTGAGTTATATTTTGATTTTGCTTTTGGAAATTTTGTGATGACTTTTAAATTTTTTATATAGTCAATTTTATCAACATTTTATTTCATTAAATCTGGATTTGTGTCATTGGTAGAAAGTTTTTTCCTACACTCAGAATTTTTTCTAGTACTTATATGGTTTCATTTCTTACATTTAGACCTCTGACCTATTTGGGGTTTATTCTCATGTATGGTGTAAAATAGTCTCTCTTTTAACGTTTTCCTAAAATGGCTAACTGGTTGTTCCAGCACCACTAAAAAAACTAAGTCTATCTTTGTGCCAGTGATTTGAGATGCCAGCATTATTATGTACTAAATTTCCATGTGTACTTGGATATATTTCTGGACTTTCTATTCTATTCCACAGGGCTGTTGGTCTATTTATGCACAAGTACTGCACTGTTTTCATGATAGAAGTCCATGGTATGTTTCAATTTGTGGTCCCCCCTAGTCCTCCCTTTTAGGTTTTTCTTTTTCAGTGTATACTCTCTAATTTTGGGTTTTATTTTTCCATATGAATTTTAGTATCAACTTGGCTCCAGGAAAGAAAAAACTTCATGGTATTTTTTATTGGGATTTTTCTTAATTTATAAATTAACATAGAGAGAACTGATGTCTTTATGTTGTAGAGACGTTCTAACCAAGAAAAAGGGTACTTTTTCATTTGCTTGAGTGTACTTTGTCAAACCTTTCAGGAGTGTTTTAAAATTTTCCTCATAGAGGTCTGTACATTTTTTGTTAATTTTATTCCTAAGTATTTCATCTTTTTGTTTCTCTTGTGAATGGGAATTTCTCTACCAATATATTTTCTAGCTGTTATTATTTGTGTTTGTAAAGGCTATTGATTTCTATATGATGATTCTGTATCTTGCTACTTTACTGGATTATTTTATGGGTTTGAGTTAGTTTTAATGTTGAATCTCTAGGTTTTTCCAGATATGTTATCCTATCGTCTGCAAATACAGGTAGTTTTCCTTCTTTTTTTTTTTAATTGAGATGTAATTGACATATATTATAATAGTTTCAGGTGTACAACAAAATCATTTGATATTTGTATATATTGCAAAATGATCACAATACATCTAGGTAGCATCCATCACCACACGTAGTTACAAATTCTTTTCTTGTAATGAGAACTTTTAAGATTTGCTCTTTTAGCAACTTTCAAATATGCAATACAGTATTATTAATGACAGTTGCCTATCCATTACATCCCCATGACTTATTTATTTTATACCTGGAAGTTTGTACCTTTTGACCCCCTTGAGAAGTTTTTCTTTTTATATTTCAGTTATTATTACTTCTAATTATTTTCTCTTTTCTTGTTGCATTGAGTGATACCTCTGTATAATGCTGAATAATAGAGTAAGTAGTGGGTACCTTTGTGTTATTCTTGATTATAGTCGAAATGGTTGTAGTGTTTCCATATTAAATAAGATGCTAGCTTTATGGGTAAAAAAGCACAGGTGAAAGCAAAGAGACTAGTGATAAAGCTATGACAATAGACCAGGTGGAGGTCACCTAGTCAGGGTAATGGATTTGAGATATATTTTTAGGTAGCAGCAACTCTGCTTGAAAGTGCATGTGTCATAGGAGAGAAAAGGAAAACATTAACTTGAATACATTTTATTCAAGCAACTGGGTGTATGCATATATTATCTCCTCATCTACATTGAAGGATCTTTGACAGTAAGCAGTTATGGTATAGTGGTTAAAATTTCGTGTTTTGCAAATTTATGGTTACTAGGCAGTAAGGGAAGGAGAGATAAGTTAGGAGATTGGGATTGACATGTACACACTGCTTTATATAAAACAGATAACTAATAAGGACCTACTGTATAGCACAGGGAACTCTACTCAGTACTCTGTAATGACTATATGGGAAAATAATCTAAAAAAGAGGGGAGATATATATATACGTATAGCTGATTCACTTTGCTGTACAGAAGAAACTAACACAACATTGTAAATCAACTATATGCCAATAAAAATTATAAAAAGAAAAAAAATTCATGTTTTGGAATCCAATTTCCTGGATTTAAAATCAGGCTTCAACATTTACTATATGGCCTTGAACAAGTTACTTAATCATTCTAAGTCTTGGTTTTCTTTCACATATATATAAAAGGTGATAATAATACTACCTAGCTCATAAGGTGTTTATGGGGATTAAATGACAAAAAAACATAAATAATAACAACAAGAATAACCCTTAGCAAACTGTTTGTACGTGTAAGGGCTTAATAACTATTAAGTGATGACAATGATGATAATGATAGTAGTGTATCATAAATACCACCTGGTGTCTATCAAGTTTTCCATAAATACCATTCAGTCAATGATTTGGCTTAAAAATGCCTCTTGATATAAGACATCCATTTTAGGTAATTTTCTTACATTACAAGTTCTGGTATTTGTAGTGAGTATTCTGCTTTATGTTAGTTTAATGTTTAGTTTTTAGAGTAATGGAATTTTTAAGACACAGTAAATGTATCCTAAAATATCTCAGACTACTTCTCTGGTGAGACCAGATATTTGATAAATATACATGGTAAAAGGTATTGGTAAAACATAACAGGTTAATCAATTCAAGACCTGTATTTGTGCCAGTGAACAGCATTTTGCCTGAAGCAGATAGAACTTGTTATAAAAAAATGGCAAAATTTTCTCTGGCACCAAATCAACAAAGTGACTGCCTTTTAATGTATTCTCATTTAGGTGGTTGGCTGGGTGGTAAGAGTCAAAATGATCATTACATACTTTTTGTGAACTTGAATAACAATTACATTTCTGAGCAATTGTTTACATTTTGTCATTTACTTGGTTAAATTCCCATTAAGCAAAGGAAAATTTACTGTATATTATTCAGGATGCTCTTGTTGGGAATACTCTTAATTAAGAAATACCATAGAAATCTCCTTACTGTCTAGAAATAGCTCATTATCAAAAAAGAAAAAAAATGTAAGTCGATTATACTCATTAAATTTTGAATCTGAATATAATTCTTCTAGCAAGTTATTCTCTTAAAGGGTAGTGCTACTGAGGCCCTGATAGCTCTAGAAAATAAATCCATTCACAGTTATATTTAATGCTGAATTTTAAAAATATTTGCACATTCTTATGTATAGAGATGAAAAGGAAGGATGCAAAATTCATTTTAAAATCTACATATCTTTATAAATTGTCTAACTGATATAGCTACATAAAAGTGTGATTATTTATTCCCTTTGAGTTGATAGTCATTAAATCTAGTGTCAAGAGCAAAAGAATGAGGGTCATATCCTGCTGTGGTTTTGACTATGATGCTTCTGATTGAAGTCAGTGGGTGTTTGGTGTTTGAAATGATGACAGTCTATAAACTATGATAATTTGTTTCAACTGGAACCTTCAACTTTGTCTTCTGAAATATACAGCAAGAGTGACATCTGAGGAAAATTTTCAATGAAAAACTACGTCTTTCAAATATATTTTACCTTGTAAATGCTTGTAACAAGATTATTACTCAATCATTTTTCCTTTGGTCAGAAGTACATTAGTAGTGGACATTGTTATTCTTTTGCTTCTCATATCATGTTGTGCATAGATACTCCCTTTCATTCTGCTTGTAATATAAGCAGTCTTGTATTTGTCATTGAAAGTATTATGTATCAGAGTTTAGAGTGGTTATCTCTAGCAAACAGAAAGCTATTTCCCTAGCTACGATTATGCTTAGTGGTTCATAAATGTCTGCATAATAATGCTCTTGTTTACTTAGCCTCCTTGTTTATTTTCATCCCTACTAGTTATTCTTTAATGCCCCTTGTATAATGCAAATTAGTCATCTATATCCCTAAACCAGAGTGTTGAATTTACATTAGATTATTTTGCTGCCTATATGCTAATCACTTTTCAGATACTTTGAAATAAACCAGCCCAGTTTTAAAATGAATTCTAACATTGCAATTAAAAAGAAGGATGTAGATGCATATTATTATATCCACATCATTGTGATCATAGAAAATACATCTATTGTTAAAATTAAGTAAAAAAAGCAACAAATAGTATTTAAAAAGAAATAGAAAAGGCAGTAATTTTACAAAGCACTCTTATAAAAGCTATCTTTCACGTTATTTTTAAAACAAATATAGGAAATATAATAATTACCTTGCAGTCAAAACCTTGTGGGTTTTTTTGACATTGCTATTGCAGAAAGGATCCAGGGAACAATTGTCTTGAGAAACAAAAATTAGAGTTTTGACTTTGATTTCTCAGTTAGAGGGAGGAGAATTTCTGATTCTTGAGACAGATCATTACAATAGCAGATAGATCCTAGTACAGACCTAGGAGGTTATAATCATAGATCAAAGAGCTGAATATGGATGCAATCAAAAGAAAGATTTATATGAAACTAGCATCCCACGTGAGGTTGATTTTGATATCAGATAGCTCAAGAATATAGTTGAACACATTACTATGAAATACAGACAGCCAATTTGAATCAGTAAAGCAAGATTCAGAATCCAGATTTCTGGCACAAAACTCCTCCCCCCATGAAATCTTTCTGCTCTCAGTAAAGCAGTTCCCATTTCCAATTTATACCTATCAGAAATTTACAACCTTCTGTCCAGAATCCTTGGTACACGGCATGTAATCTAAGCAAGCTTAAGCAGGGGGAAATGCTGTGACAGAAGAATTTTTTTTTTTTGTCTGGAAAATATGCTATGCATTGTGAACCCTGGAATTGCAGTAGCCGTTTCACCACTATGAAGTAAGCCAGCCTGAGGACAAAGCACACTTTATTTATTTATTTATTGTTTTAATATGTGTAATATTATGCAAATCATGGATGGTTCAAGACAAATTGTACTATTAAAGGCAATGGTTATTCCTATTATAAAATAACAACCATAATAATATAACAGATAATTTATTTGAATATTTACTATAGAAGGCCTAGTAACACCTGCTTCTATGTTTTTAGCATGGGTTATTTAATTTAATCCTTACCCTAATTCTATGAAGCATGTCCACGCTTTGTTTTTTTTTTAACATCTTTATTGGAGTATAATTGCTTTACAAAGGTGTGTTAGTTTCTGCTTTATAACAAAGTGAATCAGCTATACATATACATATATCCCCATATCTCCTCCCTCTTGCGTCTCCCTTCCACCCTCCCTATCCCATCCCTCTAGGTGGTCACAAAGCACTGAGCTGATCTCCCTGTGCTATGCGGCTGCTTCCCACAAGCTATCAATTTTACATTTGGTAGTGCATATATGTCCATGCCACTCTCTCACTTCATCCCAGCTTATCCTTTGCCGTCCACGTGTCTCAAGCCCATTCTCTACGTCTGCATCTTTATTCCTGTCCTGTCCCTAGGCTCTTCAGAACCATTTTTTTTTTAATTCCATATATATGCGTTAACATACGATATTTGTTTTTCTCCTTCTGACTTACTTCACTCTGTATGACAGTCTCTAGATCCATCCACATCTCTACAAATGACCCAATTTCATTTCTTTTTAAGGCTGAGTAATATTCCATTTTATATATATGTGCCACATCTTCTTTATCCATTTGTCTGTCGATGGACACATAGGTTGCTTCCATGTCCTGGCGATTATAAATAGTGCTGCAATGAACACTATGGTACTTGTTTCTTTTTGTATTATGGTTTTCTCAGGGTATATGCCCAGTAGTGGGATTGCTGGGTCGTATGGTAATTCTATTTTTAGTATTTTAAGGAACCTCCATAGTGTTCTCCATAGTGGCTGTATCAATTTACATTGCCACCAACAGTGCAAGAGGGTTCCCTTTCCTCCACACCCTCTCCAGCATTTACTGTTTGTAGATTTTTGGACGATGGCCATTCTGAGTGGTGTGAGGTGATACCTCATTGTAGTTTTGATTTGCATTTCTCTAATGATTTAATGATGTTGAGCATTCTTTCATGTGTTTGTTGGCAATCTTTGTATTTTCTTTGGAGAAATGTCTATTTAGGTCTTCTGCCCATTTTTGGATTGGGTTTGTTTGTTCTTTTGATATTGAGCTACATGAGCTACTTGTAAATTCTGAAAATTAAGCCTTTGTCAGTTCCTTCATTTGCAAATATTTTCTCCCATTATGAGGATTGTCTTTTCCTCTTGTTTATGGTTTCCTTTGCTGTGCAAAAGCTTTTAATTTTCATTAGGTCCATTTGTTTATTTGTGTTTTTATTTCCATTTCTCTAGGAGGTGGGTCAAAAAGGATCTTGCTGTGATTTATGTGTTAGAGTGTTCTGCCTGTGTTTTCCTCTAAGAGTTTTATAGTGTCTGGCCTTCCATTTAGGTCTTTAATCCATTTTGAGTTTATTTTTGTGTATGGGGTTAGGGAGTGTTCTAATTTCATTCTTTTACATGTAGCTGTCCAGTTTTCCCAGCACCACTTATTGAAGAGGCTGTCTTTTCTCCAATGTATATTCTTGTCTCCTTTATCAAATATAAGGTGACCATATGTGTGTGGGTTTATCTCTGGGCTTTCTATCCTGTTCAATTGATCTATTTTTCTGTTTTTGTGCCAGTACCATACTGCCTTGATTACTATAGCTTTGTAGTATAGTATGAAGACTGGAAGCCTGATTCCTCAAGCTCCATCTTTCTTTCTCAAGATTGCTTTGGCTCTCCAGGGTCGTTTGTGTTTCCATACAAATTGTGAAATTTTTTGTTCTAGTTCTATGAAAAATGCCAGTGATAGTTTGATAGGGATTGCATTGAATCTGTAGATAGCTTTGGGTACTACAGTCATTTTCACAGTGTTGATTCTTTCAATCCAAGAACATGGTATATCTCTCCATCTGTTTGTAACATATGTAATTCTTTCATCAGCATCTTATAGTTTTCTGCATACATGTCTTTTGACTCCCTGGGTTGGTTTATTCCTAGGTAGTTTAATCGTTTTGTGCAGTGGTAAATAGGAGTGTTTCCTTAATTTCTCTTTCAGATTTTTCATCATTAGTGTATAGGAATGCAAGAGATTTCTGTGCATTAATTTTGTATCCTGCAACTTTACCAAATTCATTGATTAGCTGTAGTAGTTTTAGGTGGCATCTTTAGGATTCTCTATATATAGTATCATGTCATCTGCACACAGTGACAGCTTTACTTCTTCTTTTGCAATTTGTATTTGGTTTATTTCTTTTTCTTCTCTGATTGCTGTGGCTATGACTTCCAAAACTATGCTGAATAATAGTGGTGAGAGAGACAACCTTGTCTTGTTCCTGATCTTAGAGGAAATGGTTTCAATTTTTGACCATTGAGAACGATGTTGGCTGTGGGTTTGTCATACATGGCCTCTATTAAGTTGAGGTAGGTTACCTCTATGCATACTTTCTGGAGAGTTTTTATCATAAGTCGGTGTTGAATTTTGTCAAAAGCTTTCTCTGCATCTATTGAGATGATCATATGGTTTTTATTCTTCAATTTGTTAATATGGTGTATCACATTGATTTACTTGCATATATTGAAGAATCCTGGCATTCCTGGGATAAACCCCACTTGATTATGGTGTATGATCCTTTTAATGTGCTGTTGGATTCTGTTTGCTAGTATTTTGTTGAGGATTTTTGCATCTATATTCATCAGTGATATTGGCTTGTAGTTTTCTTTTTTTTGTGACTTCTTTGATTGGGTTTTGTATCAGGGTGATGGTGGCCTCATAGAATGAGTTTGGGGGAGTTCCTCCCTCTGCTATACTTTGGAAGAGTTTGAGAAGGATAGGTGTTAGCTCTTCTCTAAATGTTTAATGGAATTCATCTGTGAGGCCATCTGGTCCTGGGCCTTTGTTTGTGGGAAGATTTTTAATCACAGTTTCAATTTCAGTGCTTGTGATTGGTCTGTTTATATTTTCTGTTTCTTCCTTGTTTAGTCTCAGAAGGTTGTTCTTATCAAAGAATTTGTCCATTTCTTTCAGGTTGTCCATTTCATTGGCCTATACTTGCTTGTAGTAATCTCTCATGATCCTTTGTATTTCTGCAGTGTCAGTTGCTATTTCTCTTTTCATTTCTAATTCTATGGATTTGAGTCTTCTTCCTTTTTTCTTGATGAGACTGGCTAATGGTTTATCAATTTTGTTTATCTTCTCAAAGAAGCTGGTTTTAGTTTTATTGATCTTTGCTATTGTTTTCTTCATTTCTTTTTCATTTATTTCTGATCTGATCTTTATGATTACTTTCCTTATGCTAACTTTGGGGGTTGTTTTTTTGTTCTTCTTTCTCTAATTGCTTTCGGTGTAAGGTTAGGTTGTTTATTTGAGATGTTTCTTGTTTCTTGAGGTTGGATTGTATTGCTCTAAATTTCCCTCTTATAACTGCTTTTGCTTTATTCCATAGGTTTTGGGTCATTGTGTTTTCATTGTCTTTTGTTTTTAGGTATTTTTTGATATCCTCTTTGATTTCTTCTTGATCTCTTGGTTATTTAGTAGTGTATTGTTTAGTCTCCATGTGTTTGTATTTTTTACATTTTTTTTTCCTGTAATTGATACATAGTCTCATAGCGTTGTGGTCAGAAAACATACTTGATACGTTTTCAGTTTTCTTAAATTTACCAAGCCTTGATTTGTGACCCAAATGTGGTCTATCCTGGAGAATGTCCCATAGCACTTGATGAGAAGGTGTATTCTCTTCTTTTTGGATGGAATATCCTATAAATATCAATTAAGTCCATCTTTTTTAATGTATCATTTAAAGCTTGTGTTTCCTTATTTATTTTCATTTTGGATGATCTGTCCATTGGTGAAAGTGGGGTGTTAAAGTCCCCTACTATGATTGTGTTACTGTCAATTTCCCCTTTTATGGCTTTTAGCATTTGCCTTATGTTTTGTGGTGCTCCTATGTTGGGTACATAAATATTTACAATTGTTATACTTCTTCTTGGATTGATCCCTTTATCATTATGTAGTGTCCTTCTTTTTTCTCCTGTAGTAGTCTTTATTTTAAAGTCTATTTTGTCTAATATGAGAATTGCTATTCCAGCTTTCTTTTGATTTCCATTTGCATGGAATATCTTTTTCCATCTCCTCACTCAGTCTGTATGTGTCCCTAGGTCTGAAGTGGGTCTCTTGTAGATAGCATATATACGGGTCTTGTTTTTGTATCCATTCAGCCAGTCTATGTCTTTTGGTTGGAGCATTTAATCCATTTACATTTAAGGTAATTAACAGTATGTATTTTTCTATTACCATTTTCTTAATTGTTTTGGCTTTGTTATTGTAGGTTTTTTCCTTCTCTTGTGTTTCCTGCCTAGAGAAGTTCCTTTAGCATTTGTTTTAAAGCTGATTTGGTGGTGCTAAATTATCTTAGCTCTTTCTTGTTTGTAAAGGTTTTAATTTCTCCGTCGAATCTGAATGAGATCCTTGCTGAGTAGAGTAATGTTTGTTGTAGGGTTTTCCCTTTCATCACTTTAAATATGTCCTGCCACTCCCTTCTGGCTTGCAGAGTTTCTGCTTAAAGATCAGCTGTTAACCTTATAGGGATTCCCTTGTATGTTATTTGTTGTTTTTCCCTTGCTGCTTTTATTATTTTTTCTTTGTATTTAATTTTTATAGTTTGATTAATATGTGTCTTGGCATGTTTCTCCTTGGATTTATCCTGTTTGGGACTCTCTACACTTCCTGGACTTGATTGTCTATTTCCTTTCCCATATTAGGGAAGTTTTCAAGTATATTCTCTTCAAGTATTTTCTCAGTCCCTTTCTTTTTCTCTTCTTTGGGACACCTATTATTCAAATGTTGGTGCATTTAATGTTTTCCCAGAGGTCTCTGAGACTGTCCTCAATTCTTTTCATTCTTTTTTCTTTATTCTGCTCTGTGGTAGTTATTTCAACTATTTTATCTTCCACATCACTTATCTGTTCTTCTGCCTCAGTTATTCTGCTATTGATTCCTTCTAGAGAATTTTAAATTTCATTTATTGTGTTGTTCATCATTGTTTGCTCGTTATTTCTTCTAGGTCCTTGTTAAACATTTCTTGTATTTTCTCCATTCTCTTTCCAAGATTTTGGATCATCTTTACTGTCATTACTCTGAATTCTTTTTCAAGTAGAATGCCTATTTCTTCTTCACTTGTTTGGTCTGGTGGGTTTTTACCTTGTTCCTTCATCTGCTGCTTGTTTCTCTGTCTTCTCATTTTGCTTAACTTACTGCGTTTGGGAATTCTTTTTCACGGGCTGCAGGTTCGTATTTCCCATTGTTTTTGGTGTCTTCTCCCAGTGGCTAAGGTTTGTTCAGTAGGTTATATATGCTTCCTGGTGGAGGGGACTGGTTCCTGTGTTCTGGTGGATGAGGGTGGATCTTGTCTTTCTGGTTGGCAGGACCACATCCGGTGGTGTGTTTTGGGGTGCCTGTGACCTTATTATGATTTTAGGCAGCCTCTCTGCTAATGGGTGAGGTTGTGTACCTGTCTGCTAGTTGTTTGGCATAGGTTGTCCAGCACTGTAGCTTGCTGGTCATTGAGTGGAGCTGGGTCTTAGCCTTGAGATGGAGATCTCTGAGAGAGCTTTCACTGTTTGATATTACACGGAGCCAGGAGGTCTCTGGTGGAACAGTGTTATCAACTCGGCTCTCTCAAGTCAGAGGCACAGGCCTGACATCTGGCTAGAGCACCAAGACCCTGTCAGCCACATGGCTCAAAAGAAAATTGAGAAAAAAAGAAAGAAAGAAAGAAAAATAAAATAAAGTTATTAAAATAAAAAATAAAATAAATTATTTTAAAAAATTAAAACATAATGAAAAAATAGAAAAGAAAGAGAAAGAAGAGAGCAACAAAACCAAAAAACAAATCCACCAATGATAACAAGCGCTAAAAACTATACTAAGAAAAAGAAAAATAAAGAGAGACGGAATCCTAGGACAAATGGTAAAAGCAAAGCTGTACAGACATAATCACACGAAGAAGCATACACATGCATACTCACAAAAAGAGAAAAAGCAAAAAAAAAAAATCTTTTGGCAAGTCTGAGGTCTTCTGCCAGTGTTCAGTAGGTGTTCCATATGAGTTTTCCACATGTAGATGTACTCCTGATGTATTTGTGGGGAGGAAGGTGATTTCCATGTCTTACTCCTCAGCCATCTTGAAAGTCTCTCCCAAAGCAGACTTTAAAAGGGCAGAGCTGCGAGTTTTGCTGATCACATCACACCTGAAGCCTATCCTACCTTTGAGCTTTCAATTTCATGAGCCAATAAATCCCCTTGTTTGTTTAGTTTGAATTATCTTTTGTGTTGCTTACAGCATAGAGTCCTACCAGATTTAGAAGGTAGAAACCTCGTGAAGTTGGTGAATGATGACTTTCTTAATGGTTTGATATGGGAACAACTGAACCTAAAATAAGTCCAATTTTAAGAAAAACCATATCATCATTTCATAAAGAAGCACTCTGGGTTCATTTGCACATCATCAGAGCAACAATACCTTTACCACAAATGATTGGAGGTATAAATTAGAAGGAAAAGCAGGAATAGATGTCTAGAAATGCTTTTGAAACATGAAATGAGATTTTAAAGTGAGAATCCCTAACCCCCCTCCCCCAATAGAAAGTATCACCCATTTTATGACCCTCTACTACAGTTGTCACAGCTACTGCTACATCCTCTTGCTAAATTTTAGTCCTTTCACTTCTGTCTTTTATGAGATCAAACAGCAACAATCATTACAAACTGTTTTAAGAAATAACGTATGCAGAAATGGCATGTAAGCAGCTGCATATATGCGTCTGGAGCAAGGGTTTTCAAACTCGTAAGAATCACCTGTGGAGCTTTTAAAATTCCATATCTCCTGCCCAGGCAAATGTGATGCAAGTAGTCATTTTATAGTTATAAAAACTGACTTAAGGAAAGTCAGCTAGTATTTCCTATATATTTTCACGGATCTAGATTCCCCAAACCGGAAAATTTTCACTCTAAGAATATAGTATTTACAATAAAGTAATGATATTAAATTGACACTTATATTTTCATTTAAGTCATTTGTGCAGCTGATTATATTGTCTTGATTCCATCAGCATATCTTATACTACTATAAATTGACGTTTTAAAGCAGTATCATATATTAAAAGGGGCAGAATTTTGTTTTAAGATAGATCTAGATTCTAAACCTGATTACTTAAACTGTAATTTAACTAGATTTCACCTCAATTTTTTCATTTCTAAACTGTAAATCATTAGGCTTCTTCAAAGGATTTTGGGGAAAAATAAGTAAGATAATGAAGGTATACACCTACCATAGAATTTTGTATAAAGTAGAAGCTAGTAAATTGTAGTTATTGTTACTTTCATTCCTTGGCTATTTAATTCTTTTACATATAATTTAAAAAAATTGTTTGCTTTAGAATGGTGGTGGGAAATTACCAATTTGGAGAGACTTGGTATAGTAATGACAGACCCATCAGTTTAGTTCTTTGAGCCCTAGCTACGTTGTTGGTGAAAGGAAACTGAAGGCTCAGTGCCTTAAACCTCCCAAGAGTAGCCTAGTGATCTTTAAAAATCTGTTGCCTGCTAGGATTTATATTTGTCCTGAAACAGAAATTATGTGAAAAAGAAAATAAGGGAAAAGGTCATAGTTGTGCATTATGTGTGTGTTGTTGACAAGGCACAACATTACTCACGTTTAATGAAGTAATAAGACTGTGACTAAGGCAATGATCAATTAAATAACAGTGTAAGCATCCATACAATAAGGGTCTAAAGATTCCAGGTAAAGTTATACAGTTAGATTTATTCGAATCTATTGTGTAGTATATTATAACTATCATTCGCTATAAAATTGTACCCTAGAGAACCTTAATTACAAAATAAATGATTAAATAGAAGTGTGGTACTAGACAAAAGAAATATTATGCTGCAATAATTTTCACCTCCTACCTGATAATTTGGAAACGAATGAGAACTAAACAGTATTATGCTCAGTGCAGTGTTATTTTCAACTTTTTAAAAATGCTATTACTATTTGTCCAGCATCTCTTAAGCATCCTGAAGGTTTATGAATTTTCTTAACATAGGAAAAGAAAGAATGTGGGACTCAAGAATACTATGTACAGGATCATAACATTAATTCAAAACTAGTGGAAGGAAAGGAGAAACTCATATATTACTGACCGTGGTTGTTTGTGCCTGGTCATTATATGACTGTTGAAAATCCATAGCGGATAAAATAGATTTTCTCGGGACCTAAGTTTTATACTTATAAGGTCTTTATGGAACCAGAAAATTTTGACATAGTTTAGTTAACTATTTCCATAAAAGATACGTTTTAATCTCTGCTTTGATACTTTCATCATTCACTTTTCATTAGGTTGCTGTCATTAATAATGTCAAATACTGCCTATTATTTTGTGCTTTCTTATTGATGAGCCCTTAACCATAATCTGTTAAGGCATTAAGTTCACTTAATGTTTGTTTTCAGCATCTATTTATAAAATATATTTTGTCTCCTGCAAATTTTTCTTTGGTTCAAAAGTAGGGAACTTAAAATTGGTATTCAATCTGGAAAGAAGGAAATCATACTAGTTATATCAAGTAGAAAGAGATTTAGCACAAGGAATTAGGTGCTTGCAAAATCGTCAGAAAGGTGGTGGACTGAATGTCAGGGGTGATGTCACTAGTGTTCAGGCTCACTGCCACAGGGAATCAGAGAGTTACTACCATGCAGAATTAGGAAACTAAAGGAATCCTTTGAATACCTTACAGCTCCTCTTCAATCTTGAGAAGGGTGAGTGGGAGGAGAACACAGAAATAACTTCAAACAACTCAAATCTGGGAAGCCCAAACATCTGCCTGTCACTATTGTCAGTGGAATAAAATGGCTTTTTCTTCTATTCTTCCAAATCTCACATGAAAGCATCTCATTTATAAAAGATAAAATAGATATAGAAAAAAGTGAAGGGTTGGTAATCTGGAAAATGT
The DNA here is from genome assembly GCF_963455315.2 of Globicephala melas. Taxonomy (NCBI): domain Eukaryota; kingdom Metazoa; phylum Chordata; class Mammalia; order Artiodactyla; family Delphinidae; genus Globicephala; species Globicephala melas. The sequence continues at coordinate 47,466,431 of NC_083335.1, forward strand.
TGCAATGTTTCAAACTCTTGCAATGGAGGGGATAGCATAGAAGATAACGGAAAGGTTGCCACAAGTCAGCATGCAATATTCATCACAGTCCTCTCCTTTGGCAAATAGCATCCATATACACGCTTCTGTTTAAATTCTTAAGCACCAACAATAGCAAACATCTATTTCACCTAAGCGATTGAAGCTATTCCTCATACAAACAAAGGGAGACCCAAAGTCCTACCAGTCACGCACCCTTCTCTGCAGGGTGTTAATTCCTCTTCTAGAGAAGCCACATGACACTTTTGATATCCTGTAGCTTAAAGACTAAACTATAAGGTTAATAGCCACTAATACTTCTTCATTTAATAGGGGAAGGAGAGAGACAAAATAAAAGACTGATGTTTGCCAATTACACAAATATATTTACAAAGAAAGCAAGGATGAGCATATGTCTACCACACCCCTCATTTCTTCAGTAGTTCGAATTAAGAACTTTAGTTCTCATTTCCCGTTCATTTGTAGTCAGCAAAATCTTTTGCTGGCCATGGTTACTTGGTGGTACTATAAGCCAAGACTTCATTCCTGAAGAGTCTCAGCACTTAGTGGTGCTGCTGGTACTGGATTTTTGGGCATCTTCCATTATTAACTTCCACTGGGCATGGAAGTACTAAGAGACAGTCTATAAAATCCTCTGGTTTCCAGACATCTGTTTTGAGAAGCAGCAACTCTATTTCCCATTGATAATCAGGATCAATCACCCCAGTTATCACAATATTTCAAAATGGTGATGCTAATTTTCAACAATAATTATCATAGTACTTGTATTTTCTTTTTTTTTTTTCCATGCTGAGTTTACATGATGCCAATATATCCATATTGGATGTTGAAGTTTTCTGTTCTGATACTGGTGTAAGTTATTTTATAGATTGACTTTATTTAAAAATAGCTTTGTTGAAATTTTCTACTTGAACAGATGGGTTAGCAAATTTCAAACCGTCTGAGATAGATGTGTAGTTTTACCTGGGCTAACAAGGAAAAACATTACTTGCTTTTATGGCGTACTTTTTTTCTGTTCTCTCTCTCACACACACAAAGGTCTTGCGAGATAAGAAAGTACTATAGAAAGTATTATTAACTCCTTGGGTTGAATTCCACATTATAGAGAAGACATTTTGTAGATACACCAACATAAAGTAGTCTGAAAGAATATAATTTAGTTTTTCAAAATGTGTTTTTGACATGTTATGGCATACGAGATGAAAAGTTGTTCAGAATAAGAATTTTTTAAAAATCTGATTTGGGTATTATTGGGATCACCAGTCCTTTGAGAGGAGTTTAGGACTTGAATAATTGGGCATTAGCAACAAGCCTGCTGTTTCTGAATAGTCTCTTTTTTCTCTAAACTATTTACTTATCAACCCCTTATCTACACAAAAATGTTAAAAGCTAAAACTTTCATCAAGAAGTTTTGAAATACAAAATATGCTTAGCACACACATTGAAAATTGACATGAAGGATGAGTAGAAGTCACCAGGTGAATAGATATATAGGGCTGCGAACTCAGGAGAATATTCATGGGAAAGCTATGAACACTAGAAGAATTGAAGGAAACTAAGTATATGTGGAGAGCAAGGAGAAGTTAGGAAGAAGAGAAGTTGTAAGATGTTGGGGAGGTAAATCAGACCAGGTCCTTAAGGATCTTGTAAAACAAAAAACAACAAACAGTAAAGAGTTTGTACTGTGTCAGGAGAGCATGGAGAATGTATGGGAGGGAGGTAAGTCTGGAGGAAGGGAGATCAGATAGGTGGTTGTTACAGGAGTCCAGACAGGAGTTGAGAGTGGCATGGACTGGGATATTGGGAGTGGAAATTCAGAAAAATAGACAGATTTAAGAGTTCACTAGAAGAAAAAATAAATAATACTTAGGACTAAGTAAATGATTGAGTGGATTGACTGGTCAAGACATTCCCTTGGACAATGGTAGATGGAATACTATAAGCACAAAAAGAATATTTAACTTTGTTCTTTGGCCCATAAGGGTAATTACAACAAGAAAACCAAGGATATATACCATACAAGAAAAGGATATCTACCCTGGAAGAAAACAAAGAAACAAACTGTACAAGAAAACAAGGGATGTCTACCATATTTTCTTTTTTAAAAAATTGAAGTATAGTTGATTTACAATGTTGTGTTGGTTTCAGGTGTACAGCAATGTGATTCAGATATATATATTCTTTTTCAGATTATTTTCCTGCATAGATTACAAGATAGTGAATATAATTCCCTGTGCTGTATAGTAGGTCGTTGTTGCTTATCTGTTTGTGTCTAGTAGTTTATATCTGTTAATCACAAACTCCTAATTTATCTCTCCCACCCACCCCCTTTCCCCTTTGGTAACTATAAGTTTGTTTTCTATGTCTGTGAGTCTGTTTCTGTTTTGTAAATAAGTTCATTTGTAACCATATATTCTTTTGCTCCCACTTCCTGACATGAGTACATGAACACATGCTGCCTTCACTCCCCTACTCAAACACACAAATATTTACAAGGAAAGTTTAGCAGTGGTTTCCAAATGCTAGTCTACCTACAAATGGGCTGAATCAGAATAATTTTGGAGGGAGGTATGTACTGAAAATACAGATTCCTGGATGCTATATACTAAATCAGCATTACTTGTGTGGAGCCCAGAAAGCTACTTTTTAAACAAGTACCCCATATATTTATGCACAGGCAGGTTTGTGAACCAAGGTAGTAAACTCTATATTGACCTTGAACTTCTGATACCCACTTAGTATGTGACTGCAAGAGGAAAGCAGAAAAGTGTCCTAGCCAGTGAACTCGCAAAGGGTACTGATTCCATTTCAATGATTTTCTCCTCCAATCAAGAATGAAGAGACTGGATAAAGTGTTTTCTCCCATTTATGGTTATGCTCTATATAGCTGTGAGGGGAGAATCAAACAGAATCAAAAACAGAGTACATCTAAAATTATGGCCTGATTTATAATTTTCCATTCTCTCTTATAGCAACCTCAACTCTTCATTCTTTGACTAACTTACTTTTGATACTACTAACTGACTCACCATGAAATACTTTATGTATGGTAATAATTGTATCATTAAATAATGTTTAATTGCTTATAGTAAGTAAAGCAAAAGAGGGAACCTTTTTGAGGAAGTTCAGAACCCAACTATTTTGTTCATAGGGGTTATTATGTTTATCAGTTACTTTAGTTATGAGTTGTTTATTATGATCAATGTTCATAATTAATTGATTAATTATTAATGCATCTCACCCTTTCTTTTCCTTATTAACTAAAGTCATGTAATGTGATAATAAAATGTACTTAATATGTAATGCTTCTGTTTAAGTGTATAAAATGTGCTAATTGTTGAAATAATTCTTACAATATTATTAGCACCCTGCACTGAGCATTATCTTTTCATTAGTTACAGAAATTTTTTTGTGTGTGGCTCATTCTGTGCACTTCCTCTATTATTTGAAGTTTAAGAAATACATTTGCTGATTGCAGGATGGGCATGAATTGCAGTTCTTGAGAATGTGATGGGAAATGACTTTGAAGAAGATATAAATGTATATTTAATGACATGCAGCAAGAGTGAGGTGTTTTTCTTGGCTTTTGAAGATCATCTTCTAAACACTAGCCTACCCCTACCTGTGTGAAGCTAAAGCTATGCATAAAAAAAACTCTTCATTCATTCATGTTGTTATATAATTTTAAGTGCTAAGATTTTCCTTTGATCATTTAAAATGATATAGAACAACTCAGAATTGGAAAACACAAGTAAATTTTCACTGTTATCAATGTTCCTTAATAGTATGCAATAAGTTTGTATTTATTTTGGTCTTACTATGAATTTCTTCCTTATCCCCTTGTCCTGTAGTCTTAATCAATTTTTTCTGTAAGTTTTAAAGTTTTGCTTTTTACATTTAGATCTACACTCTATCCGGAATTAATATTTGTGTGGGGTAGCAATGTTATGCTGGAATCAGCTTGCAAGAGATGATTGGGTGCATCTCTTCCCAACTCTACATTCCATGCCATCACAGCAGTAGCTGGATTACCCATGGTGGGAGTCTTTACACCACAGATGTCGGCAAGTGCTAAAAATCAGGCTTCAGATCCCCATGTCCCAGAGAATGGGTTGTTAAACATTTCCTGTCACATCACTTGAAGGTAGGGATCTAATTTTGTCTTATTTCCCATATGGAGAACCAGTTGTCACAGCATCATTTGATGAATAATTCATCCTTTATTCATTGAGTTGTGATGCCACCTCAGTTATATACTAGAACTGTATTATACACATATCTACGTCTTGTCAGGAGTTTAGCTGAGCTGGAGAGAGCTGAGCTGCTAGGTGTTGGAGTAGCCAGTTAAAACAACAAGCCAAAATGATAGTAACCTTCAAGGCTTTAATCACTTACTGTGACAGTATAAGCAAGAGGCTAAACCAGAGAAAGTGCCAACAACCTTGCTTTCTTTCCCCTGCCATGGAATGGTGAACCAGTTGAGGGTCAAGTGGATCAGTGCAGACATGGGGCTCATCTCACTGTCAAGGAAGCCCTGAACAAAAACTCCTGCAGTTTTCTGGACCTGAAGACCAGAGGAGGGTGAGAGGAAAAAAACTAGGAATGGAAAAGTACTGGATATTGAGTTAAAGTGGAGAAAAAGTGCCCCCACCTCCATCAAGAGCTTTCAGCAAAGACACATGAGGAAGGCCTCTGTTGAAAGTCCTCTAGAAAGAATCTTTGGAATGAAGATACCCAGGCTAGGAATGTAGGTATGTGTAAGGGGATGGCATACCAAGGGGCCTGAGTCAAGGAGAGCAACTTCCTTCAGAGACTAATGCACTGGCTGTGCATCAAGTCTGGGGTGGGGACGACAGCTTTCCCCCATGAGGCTTGCCAGGTAAAGCCATTGTGGATGCCTATGGTTGGACCTGAAAAATCACACATAGGATTTTTGGCCAGGAGCCTGACTCCTTAAGTCTGTTTCTCTGTTTATTATTATGCCACTCTGTTCTATTTTTCTATCTCTGGGCTGTTGTTAAAAAATTCAAATTTATATACAACTTTGGATATTTGGGAAGGTGATTCCCTTTTCCTTCTCCTCTTCTTATTCTTCTTCATTTACTTATGGTCACATTGTCATTTGGACTTTCTTCTATAGGAACATCATAGGAAAATTCCCTCAGAAAGCATTAAGCATTTACATCCACCATGTATTTTTATCTGCCATGTATTACCCCAGACCTAGGCTATATCAATTTCTCAGCTGATAAGTCCTTAGGCTATAATATAAATTTGGATTCTAAATCCAACTGAGGTAAAATCCTAGGGTTTTGGTTTGTCAGTAGAGACCTTTTTTTTTGTTACCCAAAGCCCTGTCTTCCTGCTCTTCCCCTATGTTGGTAGGTAAGGTTTTTCTAGTGTACCTATTCTCTGAGGATGCAGCTTTTAAAGGGTCCCAGACCTCTATAAGTATCTCACATTTAACTCCCTGTCTTGGGCCCCAGCCCTGTCTCCTGCATGGATGCTAGAACACAAATGTATCTTTCCATATCATCATATTCTACATTCTATTTTAGTTTCTTGATTTCATGTATGTTGTATGTCAAGTTTCCTAAAAGCATAGTCTCAGAGATTTGGCATGAAAATAATTTATTGAGTCAGTGTTCTTAAGGAAAAATCTAAAGGGAGAAGGGGAACCAGGATAGGGAAAGGGAAGTAACTGAGCAAGGATGTGGTTTCAGGGAAAATCTAGCTTTGACTTGATCGTCAGTGGAGAGTCTGGAAGGGTGGGAGACAGAAGTCTGGAGCATAAATCAAATTGTAGAATTGTCTATCTTTGAGACAAGGGGGCTAGAGTTTTTGTACCCTAGTATCAGTCAGTCATAGGGATATTGGGACAGGGTGAGGTAAGGCAGCTCTTGTCAGCCAAGGGCAATTCTCCCACAAATGGAGACAGCTATGAGCTGTTAGCAGTCAACATTCACAGCATCTGGGAGAATGGGTACACTGGCCAGGTAAAAGGTATCTGAATGGGGCAATGACAACATTTGCAATAATATGTTACCGGCTTCAGCAGCTTGGTGTGCCAATACAATCTCTCTCAATTTTCACTTTTACTGTTTATTGCTCACTTATCTTCATTTATAAAAAGTTTATCATCTCCCTCCAGAGGTCTCTTTCACTGGTGAAACATTCACAGAGACTATGGACTAATCAAAGGGCTCCTGTTTCCAAAAGCCACATAGATGGAACTCGGAATCTTACTAGCCCCAGTGTATGTAGACTGTAAAGTACAGCCTGCATATTGTCAATCTGCACAGTCCATTGTTCCTGCAGAACCCATTCGAAGTCCAGCACTGCAGTGATGCCCTTGCTCAGCCGTGCACTTGCTAGTGCTGTTATGTGACCTATTCTCAAACTCCAAGATAACATCTCTTTTAGGCCTCCATATGTGTTTCTTCAGTGTTCCCAAAGTATATCCTTCTACAGTGGTGACTAGGTCCAAAGAAATTTCCAGATGTAACAACTTGGTATATTCAGCCTACTGGTATACCTATTGGCCTTATATTTATATGACTAAGAGAGGTCGCTCAACTGAATTTTCTGTTAATAACAAAAATATGATTCCAAGCAATTTTCTGTCTCTTCTGGACCAGGGTTTCTCAACCTTGGCACTATTAACATTTTATACTGGATAATTCTTTGTTGGAGGGAAGGCTACACATTATAGAATGTTTAGCAGCACGCATGGTGTCTACTCACTACATGCTAGTAGTACTGCCCACCTACTCTCTAGCTGTGACAACCAAGAATGTGTCCAGACATTTCCAAATGTCCCCTGAGGGTCAAAAATCAGACCTGGTTGAGAACCACTGTTCTAGACATAAAGGCTGAATAGTTATAAAAATCCCTTATCAGCAGCCATCCCATTATATGTTTCTCATTGTTCCCTTAGTTATGTAACCACTTGGAGGCAAGTGGCTATGCGTCCCTCATAGTACTTAGCATAGTACCTTGTACATACTAGTTGATTACTTCTTTGTATATATTAATCTACTATTTATTCTTGCCTATTCTTAACATAAAATCAATCCACTTGATTTTAAAAGTCATTACATGTGCTGCTGAATGAATTGAGAGCCAGGTTCAGTCTGGAGAGAATCTTTTTTTTTTTTTTTTTTTTTTTTGCGGTATGCGGGCCTCTCACTGTTGCGGCCTCTCCTGTTGCGGAGCACAGGCTCCGGATGCGCAGGCTCAGCGGCCATGGCTCACGGGCCCAGCCGCTCAGCGGCATGTGGGATCCTCCTGGACCGGGGCACGAACCCGTGTCCCCTGCATCGGCAGGCGGACTCTCAACCACTGCGCCGCCAGGGAAGCCCTGGAGAGAATCTTTTATTCAAATGTTCTAATCCAAATTTCTTAAATGTAACAAGATGTATGTGTCATAATTCTCTGCCACATAAGTAAATTTAACAAAATTAAATGTTTTAAATAAAAACCTTATTTAGGGCTTCCCTGGTGGCGCAGTGGTTGAGGGTCCGCCTGCCGATGCAGGGGACGTGGGTTCGTGCCCCCGTCCGGGAGGATCCCGCGTGCCACGGAGCGGCTGGGCCTGTGGGCCGTGGACGCTGGGCTTGCACGTCCGGAGCCTGTGCTCCGCGACGGGAGAGGCCATGGCAGTGAGGGGCCCGCGTACCGAAAACAAACAAAAAAAAACTTATTTAATTTTTATATAGGTTTTCTTTCATGCCATGAAAATATGGTTGAGTATGTTTGTCTACAAAAGTTGTTAGCATTTATTCTTAATTGGTTTTACGCAGTTGATTAATTAGTTAGTGATCAGGGAATATTTGAAATTATGTCATATGCCCCAAATATTCTGGCATTACTCTCTCTCGGCAGTTTAGGGACAAGGCCAACTTGTTGGTCATTATAAAGTAGGCAAGGGGAGTGTTTATTGAAGGTGAAGATTTTGAGAGGCATGAATTTAAAAGCAGAGGATGAGTTGATAAAAGGAGACAATGTGAATGTTGAGAGGTAGTTGTATGCTCCATTTATAGAAATGACATATAATTTGCTTTAGGTCATAATCTAAATTTTGTGGTACCATCTTCTTCAGTTCAAGAATGGTTATATCAGAACAGTAAGTTTGCATAGTTAATGAGTGTTTTGCATAGGAAATAGAACATGATTGCCAAAGTATCAGGGCAATTAGTAATAATGAATAGAGAAATGAAAATTCTCTATTCAAAATTCCTCTTTTCTTAGAAATCAGCAAGATGGAAAGGCTTAAACTAGAATAAACAAGTGTTTTTTCAAATATTCTTTAAGTTTTATGGAATCTGTACAGTTGGTCCTCCATATCTATAGGCTCTACATCCCTGGATTCAACAAACCACAGACAGAAAATGTTCAGAAAAAAAATTCTGGGAAGTTCCAAAAGCAAAACTTGAATCTACTGGGTGCTGACAACTATTTACATAGCATTTACATTGTATTTACAACTATCTGCATTTCATTGTATTTGGTGATATAGTTAATCTAGAGATGATTTAAAGTATATGGGAGGATGTGCATAAGTTATATGCAAATACTATGTCATTTTATGTAAGAGACTTGAGCATCTACAGATTTTCATGTCCACAGGGTCCTGGAACGAATCCCCCATGAATATCGAGGGACAACTACATTAAATACTGGAACATTTGGTGTAATTGTAATTTATGTTATGTATCTGTTCCTCTGTAACAAGTGTAGCAAGATTCTATGAGGAATTTTAATCATTAAATTTTTCCGAGGGCAATGTCTCACAAAATTATAGCAAAAATGTTTAATAGCTGACTGGGGTAAGGTAATTTACAGACTATTCTAACCAAATGCAGCAAATTTCATGTGCCTGATCAGTGATGGAACTTTTAAATAAGACTCTTGTACCCCTTGAATTAATGAAGTATTTTGGTAGTATTTCATTGAAATTCTGCCATGAGCATTGGGACTCTTGTGTGGTAGAAAGAACATTTGAGCAGCACAAAGAAAATAGTTTCTAGTCCATATTTGACACTCATTCACTGATTATGTGGCACTGGATAAAATACCTTGCCATGCCTTAGTTTTCTCATCTGTAAAATGAAACATAAATTCCTTCTATGAATTATATCTGATCAGGAATAAAACTTCTACATATTATACTCTGTCTTTCAGCATTCAAGCAGTCAACATTTATTTAGAGCCTCTTATATGATAATTCATTCCATCCACCTGTTGGGAACCAAGGTATCGTTCTCAATCTTGGCTGTGTATCAGAATCACTGGTGAGCTGTTTTAAAACTACAGATTCCTGAGCCCCACCCTAGACTTCTTGAGTTAGAAAATCTGGGTGTTACACTGTGGCATCTATATTTTTAAAACAATATACCACTCCCCAGATGCTTCTTTCTTATCTGTAACGCAGTTGAGTATAACTCCTGTAGGGCATGAAGGATAGTAAATAAATCATATAAAAAATCTTACAACTTAGTTGGGGATATAAGTTCAGTACTGAATATAAAGCAAAGGCTAAAACATATATAAGCATAAATATTAAAGAAAGGCCAAAATAAGTAAGTGGAATAAGTAGAGGATGCAGGGTTTGAATTGAGTTGAAGTTGGAAAAGCGGGGGGTGGGGGGCGGGAAGAAAGGTGATTTCCAGGAAAATTTGAGTAGTGATGATGAAATAAGATTAGTTGGCTTTTACTGCAGTGAAGTCTGACTAGATTAGAGAGAAAGGTTGGTGAAAAATAGAAATCTGATTCCTGGCTTCTTAACTTCCTTTTTTATTAAAAATTTTTATTGGGGTATAATTGATTTACAATGTTGTGTTAGTTTCAGGTGTACAGCAAAGTGAATCTGTTATACATATACATATATCCACTCATTTTTAGTTTCTTTTCCCATATAGGCCATTACAGTGTATTGAGTAGGGTTTCCTCTGCTATATAGTAGGTCCTTAAGCAACCTAAATGTCCATCAACAGAGGAATGGATAAAGAAGATGTGGTACATATATACAGTGGAATATTACTCAGCCATAAAAAAGATGAAATGATGCCATTTGCTTCTTAACTTCTTTGGTTGTTGTTTGACCACTTTTTTTTTACAAGGTGTATTTAATTTATTAATACAATTACACATAATGGTTTAGTCAGATGTTATAAATAATATATTAAAATGTTTCCTTTTCTATTTCATGAAATAATGTTATTGTAGTATGTCATATGCATCTATGACAACAGTCTTTACCATCATTACAACTACTTTTTGAATCATTTAACAGAGTTCTCCAGAGCACTTCTTCTGTATAAATAGTTTTGAGATTTTGCTTTCTGAATCTATGTTGCCATCAATTTTTTCAAAGCATAAGTACCATTTGCATAACACTAACACAATTAAAAATAATCTTGTAGGTATGTCTTTTAAAGCTCTGCAATTTTTCCACTTATCAAATTGCCTTTTACCTTTTAAAAACATTTTAATATAAAATATGATACACATTAAAAGAGCACAAAACATCACTGCACAGTTATATGAATGATTATAAAGTGAATTTTGTTTTCACTACCATCAATATCAGAAAACAGAACATTGCCAACCACCCCCACCCAGACTGAAAATAATTATGTGTTCCTTCCTGGTTGCAGTTTCCTCCCTCCTCCAAGAAGGAATCACTATTATGTTTTTTCTGGCAATTACTTTTCTTTTTTTTTTTTTTTTTTGCGCTACGCGATCCTCTCACTGCTGTGGCCTCTCCCATTGCGGAGCACAGGCTCCGGACATGCAGGCTCAGCAGCCATGGCTCACAGGCCTAGCCGCTCTGTGGCATGTGGGATCTTCCCAGACCGGGGCACAAACCCGTGTCCCCTGCATCGGCAGGCAAACCCTCAACCACTGCGCCACCAGGGAAGCCCCTGGCAATTACTTCTTTGCTCTGCTTTATACACTTGCCACTAATATATGTGTACCTCAAATTTTCTATCATAGTTTTGCCTGTTTTATTTTATTTCATTTATTTTTATTTTTTACAATTAATTATTTATTTATTTATTTTTGGCTGCATTGCGTCTTTGTTGCTGTGCGCGGGCTTTCTCTAGTTGCAGTGAGCCGGGGCTACTCTTCATTGCAGTGTGCGGGCTTCTCATTAAAGTGGCTTCTCTTGTTGCGGAGAAAGGGCTCTAGATGCGCAGGCTCAGTAGTTGTGGCTCATGGACACCACAGCACAGGCTCAGTAGTTGTGGTGCACAGGCTTAGTTGCTCTGTGGCATGTGGGATCTTCCTGGACCAGGACTCGAACCTGTGTTCCCTGCATGGACAGGCAGATTCTTAACCACTGTGCCACCAGGGAAGCCCCTGCCTGTTTTAAATTTTATATGAAAGTTATCACATTATATGTGCTCTTTTGTGTCTTGCTTTTTTTTTTTCTCAACATTATGTTTATGAGATTCATCCATGTTGCAAATAGCTGTAGTTAATTCATTTTCATCACTAAATAGCATTCAACTGGATGAATAGTCCACAGGTAATGTATCCATTCTACTGTTCATGGACATTTGAAATGTTTTCGATTTTTGGCTATTTCAAACAATGCTGCTCTTAACTTTAGTTTACATTTACCTGTTGCAGGAGGGGAATTAATGGGTCACAGGAAATGAGTATCTTCAACTTTAATAGATAACACCAGTCTAGATTCTAAAATGGATTTTATACTATCACCAGCAGTATGTGAAAATTCAGCAACATTTGGAATTGTGTATCTTTTAATTTTTGCCAAGCAAATGTGTTTGTTATAGCTTGAGTTTGTTCCCTGATGACTAATAAGGTCGGGCACCTTTTCAAATGTTTATTGGCCATTCAGATATCCTCTTTTGAAAACTGCCTGTCCAAGACTCTTACCCATTTTCCCAGTGTTTTTTAATTTTATAAATGTTTTTAATATATTGGGAATACGAGTCTCTTGTTAGTCATATGTGTTGCATATATCTTCTCCCACTGTTGGTTTACACTTTTACTCTCTTAATGGTGTCCTTTGATGAGTAGAAATTCTTAATTGTAATGTATTATAATTTATCCATCTACCCTTTAAAGCTTTATGATTCCTGCTTAAGAAATTCTCTCCTACGCAAAGATCAAGAAGATAATCTCATTTGTTTATGATCTAGAAGCTTCATTGTTTTACTTCTCACATTTAGATGTACAATTACTTCCCTGCTTTGATTATTATCTGTCTTTCTTTTAACATCTTTATTGGAGTATAATTGCTTTACAATATTGTGTTAGTTTCTGCTTTATAACAAAGTGAATCAGCTATACATGTACATATATCCCCATATCGCCTCCCTCTTGCATCTCCATCCCACCCTCCCTAGCCCACCCCTTTAGGTGGTGACAAAACACCAGCTGATCTCCCTGTGCTATGCAGCTGCTTCCCACTAGCTATCTATTTTACATTTGGTAGTATATATAAGCCCATGCCACTCTCTCACTTCGTCCAAGCTTACCCTTCCCCCTCCCTGTGTCCTCAAGTCCATTCTCTACATCTGCGTCTTTATTCCTGTCCTGCCCCTAGGTTCTTCAGAACCTTTTTTTTTTTTAGATTCCATATATATGTGTTAGCATACGGTACTTGTTTTCCTCTTTCTGACTTACTTCACTCTGTAAGACAGACTCTAGGTCCATCCATCTCACCACAAATAACTCAATTTTGTTTCCTTTTATGGCTGAGTAATATTCCATTGTATATATATGCCACATCTTCTTTATCCATTCACCTGTCAGTGGACACTTAGGTTGTTTCAATGTCCTGGCTATTGTAAATAAAGCTGCAATGAACATTGTTGTACAGGACTTTTTGAATTATGGTTTTCTCAGGGTATATGCCCAGTAGTGGGATTGCTGGTCGTATGGTAGTTCTATTTTCAGTTTTTTAAAGAACCTCCATACTGTTCTCCATAGTGGCTGTATCACTTTACATTCCAACCAACAGTGCAAGAGGGTTCTCTTTTCTCCACACCCTCTTCAGCATTTATTGTTTCTAGATTTTTGATGATGGCCATTCTGACTGGTGTAAGGTGATATCTCATTGTGGTTTTGATTTGCATTTCACTAATGATTAGTGATGCTGAGCATTCTTTCATGTGTTTGTTGGCAGTCAGTATATCTTCTTTGGAGAAATGTCTATTTAGGTCTTCTGCCCATTTTTGGATTTGGTTGTTTGTTCTTTTGATATTGAGCTACATGAGCTGCTTGTAAATTTGGAGATTAAGCCTTTCTCAGTTGCTTCATTTGCAAATACTTTCTTCCATTCTGAGGGTTGTCTTTTCGGCTTCTTTATGGTTTTCTTTACTGTGCAAAAGCTTTTAAGTTTCATTAGGTCCCATTTGTTTATTTTTGTTTTTATTTCCATTTCCCTAGGAGATGGGTCAAAAAGGATCTTGCTGTGATGTATGTCATAGAGTGTTCTGCCTGTGTTTTCCTCTAAGAGTTTGATAGTGTCTGGCTTTACATTTAGGTATTTAATCCATTTTGAGTGTATTTTTGTGTATGGTGTTATGGAGTGTTCTCATTTCATTATTTTACATGTAGCTGTCCAGTTTTCTCTGCACCACTTACTGAAGAGGCTGTCTTTTCTCCAATTTATATTCTTCCTTCCTTTATCAAAAATAAGGTGACCGTATGTGCATAGGTTTATCTCTGGGCTTTCTATCCTGTTCCATTGATCTACATTTCTGTTTCTGTGCCAGTACCATATTGTCTTGATTAATGTAGCTTTGTAGTATAGTCTCAAGTCAGGCAGCCTGATTCCTCCAGCTCCATTTTTCTTTCTCAAGATTGCTTTGGCTATTTGGGGTCTTTTGTGTTTCCATGCAAATTGTGAAATTTTTTGTTCTAGTTCTGTGAAAAATGCCAGTGGTAGTTTGATAGGGATTGCATTGAATCTGTAGATTGCTTTGGGTACTAGAGTCATTTTCACAATGTTGATTCTTCCAATCCAAGAGCATAGTATATCTCTCCATCTGTTTATATCATCTTTAATTTCTTTCATCAGTGTCTTATAATTTTCTGCATTCAGGTCTTTTGTCTCCTTAGGTAGGTTTATTCCTAGCTACTGAGTTCCTCCTCTAATTGTACCAAATACTTTTCTAGGAATTTTTTTTACTTTTTTGTAATATCTGCTCTTCTTCTTACTTTCCATCCTCTCTTCATCACTATGAGGAATTCAGTATAAAATTTAATTTACCTATTTCTTTGAATTGGCCAGGCAGTTGAAGTAAAATGTTTGATTTGGTTTAGCCATTTAGACCCAACTTGGGTAAACTTTTACTCAATTCCCAAGGCCTGTAAAATAAGTAAATCTTCTATTTCCTATTTATGAGGTAATTCCTTTTAATTTAATGAAATAAATGGTGTTACTGGACTTCTCTGGTGGCTCAGTGGTTGAAGAGTCCGCCTGCCAATGCAGGGGACATGGGTTTGTGCCCCGGTCCGGGAAGATCCCACATGCCGCGGAGCAGCTGGGCCCGTGAGCCATGGCCGCTGAGCCTGCACGTCCGGAGCCTGTGCTCCGCAACGGGAGAGGCCACAACAGTGAGAGGCCTGCGTACCAAAAAAAAAAAAAAAAAGAAAAAAAAGAAATGGTGTTACTTAGTGAAGAGTACATATTTTAAATTCCACACAAAGGAGACTTGCATTCTATTGCCAGGGATGATAGACTAATAGTATTTGGCACAGTGAGTCTGAGCTATCACAATATATATACTTGAATTTTAAGCAAAATGATTCTCTCAGCTACCATCCTAATAGCTCGTAGATTTTGTGAAAATGTTCAGTGGATAAATGACCATGTAAAAACCCTCTGCATGCCCCTATTCCCCTACTCATTTAATCAATGGCCATAATACTAGCAACTTTTCCTTTGGCCTGTCCTTAAACTGAGTTTATGAATATCTGAAAATATTGAAAGCATAAAGAATGAGGGGAAATATGCCTTTCCAAATGAATACTTGGAGAGTGTTGGCTTGATTATCTTTTTTTTGCTCTGGCTGTTTTGTTTTGGTTGTGTAAAAACTACCATCATCCAAATTTCTGTTCCATTTCATGAAGGGGCAAAGTTTCCCTGTAGCATCCTTCACGCCATTTGTACATTCAATTGATTGCAGCTGTATCCAGAAGAAAGGGAACAAATGTTTTGCTGATTCTACTGCCAAGAAGTAGATTAAATTTGGAAACATATCATTGATGGACAATTAAAGCTTAGAAACATGGTATTTGCTAACTTAAACCAGGAAGCAAAGATAAGACACATCAATGTGTTTTCAGTCATGATTCTTATTCAGGTGGTTAGAGTCTGAATATTTAGGTTTAACATTTAATGAAAAAAGGTTTATTTCTAAATCATTTTTGTTCACTTTGTAAAGAATTGATTCCTTCCTATAGCAGCATTTTTAAATGCGCTTCTTTTTCAAAGCCATTGTTTATATACTTAAAAGCAAGAATCATCTGTTTGCAAAAATTAACATCTGAAGTCTACCTGCATGCATGCCCTACTCCCCTCCCCCCCCACATAAACACAGACATAGACAGAATTGTATATAAAAGCGTGTTTTGTGAAATGACAGTAGAAAAGGATGTTTTCTGAATCAGGTTTTTTGAGATAAGAATGAAAATCCATTTTATTTGAAATGTATCATGCCAGAATAATTTCTCAAAACAAACAAAACATTATCTTGTTTACTTATTTTCTTGCTAATTTTAGGACTTTTGAGTATTGTTTATTTTATGATACCTAGGTCTCAGACATGGGACGAGTCCCTAAGCCTCTTTTCAAATGATGTTCATGCCTTGATTTTCTCTTCCTCTGTTGTTGGAGATTTGGCCTAATTCAACAGAGTGCCTTGTTTATCTCTATTTGAGGGGCTTCTCTGGTCAGAAGAAATCTGCTATGGATCATCGTGCTGTCAGAAATCCATGCCTCTTCAACTTGATGAAGGCACTGGCAACATGACTGCCTTGGATGTCATTTGAGGCTGGATGGATATCCTGAGGTTTCTCAGAGAAATCTGACAAATACTTGGCAGAGTGGTCACCATTTCTAACAGATTTCATCAGCACTACTCTGTCAGATGGAGGAACATTTCAACACCAACCGGGTATATTGAACACCAGAGCTGCAGAGCTGGCAGCATTGCATACATTTGTGAGAGAACATTGGGATGAACTTGTAACAATCATCAAACAGCTGCAGTCAACACCCGTGTCATGGGAACACATTTTTCTCCTGACTGCAACATGTCAAAACAAAAACCCATCACTAGAGGCCAATGGGAAAACTGTATGAATGCCAGGATTTAGATAATTGTGTAAGGTTTTGAGAGTCCATTTGAAAAAAAAAAAGGTATTGAGTGTTAGACACCTGCACACTTGCAATGGCCCCCTCTTCTACTTTAGAGTTAGTAGATAGCTTTTCAGTAAATGCCGGCTTTTGTTCTTTTAATAGCTTACCTCTGATCTCTCCTTTCTTTCCCAGTAGTCTACCTGTTTTTCAAGGCCTGGTTGGCATAACAGAAGATAATTATATCTTTTCCCTGAGATCTGTGTTGTAATTTGACTTTTGTGGATTGATCCTGGTATCAGGGTCAAAAAATAGTGCTATAGGGCTCTGGGACTTGCTGTACATAGACAGTAGTTCATTTCCAGAATGAGCTTATTATCCCTTAAAAGCTTATATCAAAGTGAGATGGGGAAATTATGTGCCTAGCAAGATAATTCAGAAAATACAGCCCTAAAAAACCTACTTCTGCCTGAACTACTTGAATGAATCAAGATAATTTTTTTTGGCCTGAATTATCCATCTAATTGCATCAATTCTATACCTAATTTAGTTTCACTTCCAATAAAGATCTCTACCCTCTCTTTTTCTCCTTTTTACTCCCACCTATCTCCCCATCATAATGTACTTTTACTTTCCTAGTAATTCAAACAAAAAATACACATTGAAGATACATAATAGTAAACAGCTTGTTTTACTTGCATTAGAATATTAAATAACTTCAAAAAATTTAACCATTTTTAAAATTGAAGTATAGTGGGCTTCCCTGGTGGTGCAGTGGTTGAGAGTCCACCTGCCAATGCAGGGAACATGGGTTCGTGCCCTGGTCTGAGAAGATCCTACATGCCGCAGAGCGGCTGGGCCCGTGAGCCATGGCCGCTGAGCCTGCGCGTCCTGAGCCTGTGCTCTGCAATGGGAGAGGCCGCAACAGTGAGAGGCCCGCGCACAGAAAAAAAAAAAAAAAAATTGAAGTATAGTTAATTCACAGTATTGTGTTAGTTTTAGGTGTACAGCAAAGTGATTCAGTTATACACACACACACACACACACACACACACACATATTGTTTTTCAATTTTAGATTCTTTTCCACTATAGGTTATTACAAGATATTGAATATAGTTCCTTGTGCTATCAGTAGGTCCTTGTTGTTTATCTATTTTATATATAGTATTGTGTATTTGTTAATCCCAAACTCCTAATTTATCTCTCCCTCCCATCCCCCTCTATCCGCTTTGGTAACCATAGGTTTGTTTTCTATGTCTGTGAGTCTGTTTCTGTTTTGTAAATAAGTTCATTTATATCATATTTTTTAGACTCCACATATAAGTGATACCATATGATATTTGTCTTTCACTTCACTTAATATGATAATTTCTAGGTCCATCCATGTTGCTGCAAGTGGCATTATTTCATTCTTTTTTATGGCTGAGTAATAGTCCATTGTGTGTATATACCACTCTTTATCCATTCATCTGGTGATGGACACTTAGGTGGCTTCCACATCTTGGCTATTGTAAATAGCACTGCTATGAACATTGGGGTACATGTAACTTTTTGAATTAGCGTTTTCTCTGGATATATGCCCACGAGTGGGATTGCAGGTTCATATGGTAACTCTATTTTTAGTTTTTGAAGGAACTTCCATACTGTTTTCCATAGTGTCTGCATCAATTTACATTCCCACCAACAGTGTAGGAGGGTTGCTATTTCACCACACACTCTCCAGCATTTGTTACTTGTAGACATTTAAATGGTGGGCATTCTGACTGGTATGATGTGAAACCTCATTGTAGTTTTTTTTTTAATGCTTACTTTATTTCTTTATTATATATTTTTAACATCTTTTTATATTTTTAACATCTTTATTGGAGTATAATTGCTTTAAAATGGTGTGCTAGTTTCCGATTTACAACAAAGTGAATAAGTTATACATATACATATGTTCTCATATCTCTTCCCTCTTGCATCTCCCTCCCTCCCACCCTCCCTATCCCACCCCTCTAGGTGGTGACAAAACACCGAGCTGATCTCCCTGTGCTATGCGGCTGCATCCCCCTAGCTATCTATTTTACGTTTGGTAGTGTATATATGTCCATGCCACTCGCTCGCTTTGTCACAGCTTACCCTTCCCCCTCCCCATATCCTCAAGTCCATTCTCTAGTAGGTCTGTGTCTTTATTCCTGTCTTACCCCTAGGTTCTTCATGACATTTTTTTTTCCCTTAAATTCCATATATATGTGTTAGCATATGGTATTTGTCTTTCTCTTTCTGACTTACTTCACTCTGTATGACAGAATCTAGGTCCATCCACCACACTACAGATATCTCAATTTTGTTTCTTTTTATGGCTGAGTAATATTCCATTGTATATATGTGCCACATCTTCTTTATCCATTCATCTGATGATGGACACTTAGGTTGTTTCCATCTCCAGGCTATTGTAAATAGAGCTGCAATGAACATTTTGGTACATGACTCTTTTTGAATTATGGTTTTCTCAGGGTATATGCCCAGTAGTGAGATTGCTGGGTCATATGGTAGTTGTATTTGTAGTTTTTAAGGAACCTCCATACTGTTCTCCATAGTGGCTGTACCAATTCACATTCCCACCAGCAGTGCAAGAGTGTTCCCTTTTCTCCACACCCTCTCCAGCAGTTATTGTCTCTAGATTTTTTGATGATGGCCATTCTGACTGGTGTGAGATGATATCTCATTGTACTTTTGATTTGCATTTCCCTAATGATTAATCATGTTGAGCATTCTTTCAGGTGTTTGTTGGCAGTCTGTATATCTTCTTTGGAGAAAGCTCTATTTAGATCTGCTGCCCATTTTTGGATTGGGTTGTTTGTTTTTTTGTTATTGAGCTCCACGAGCTGCTTATAAATTTTGGAGATTAATCCTTTGTCAGTTGCTTCATTTGCAAGTATTTTCTCCCATTCTGAGGGTTGTCTTTTGGTCTTGTTTATGGTTTCCTTTGCTGTGCAAAAGCTTTGAAGTTTCATTAGGTCCCATGTGTTTATTTTTGTTTTTATTCCCATTTCTCTAGGAGGTGGGTCAAAAAGGATCTTGCTGTGATTTATGTCATAGAGTGTTCTGCCTATGTTTTCCTCTAAGAGTTTGATAGTTTCTGGCCTTACATTTAGGTCTTTAATCCATTTTGAGCTTATTTTTGTGTATGGTGTTAGAGAGTGATCTAATCTCATACTTTTACATGTACCTGTCCAGTTTTCACAGCATAACTTATTGAAGAGGCTGTCCTTTCTCCACTGTATATTCCTGCCTCCTTTATCAAAGATAAGGTGACCATATGTGTGTGGGTTTATTTCTGGGCTTTCTATCCTGTTCCATTGATCTATATGTCTGTTTTTGTGCCAGCACAATACTGTCTTGATTACTGTAGCTTTGCAGTATAGTCTGAAGTCAGGGAGCCTGATTTCTCCAGCTCCGTTTTTCGTTCTCAAGATTGCTTTGGCAATTTGGGGGCTTTTGTGTTTCCATACAAATTGTGAATTTTTTTGTTCTAGTTCTGTGAAAAATGCCAGTGGTAGTTTGATAGGGATTGCATTGAATCTGTAGATTGCTTTGGGTAATAGAGTCATTTTCACAATGTTGATTCTTCCAATCCAAGAACATAGTATATCTCTCCATCTGTTTTTATAATCTTTAATTTCTTTTATCAGTGTCTTATAATTTTCTGCATACGGGTCTTTTGTCTCCTTAGGTAGGTTTATTCCTAGGTATTTCATTCTTTTTGTTGCAATGGTAAATGGGAGTGTTTTCTTGATTTCTCTTTCAGATTTTTCATCATTAGTGTATAGGAATGCAAGAGATTTCTGTGCATTAATTTTGTATCCTGCAACTTTACCACATTCATTGATTAGCTCTAGTAGTTTTCTGGTAGCTTCTTTAGGATTCTCTATGTACAGTATCATGTCATCTGCAAACAGTGACAGCTTTACTTCTTCTTTTCTGATTTGGATTCCTTTTATTTCCTTTTCTTCTCTGATTGCTGTGGCTAAAACTTCCAAAACTATGTTGAATAAGAGTGGTGAGAGTGGGCAACCTTGTCTTGTTCCTGATCTTGGTGGGAATGCTTTCAGTTTTTCACCATTGAGGACGATGTTGGCTGTGGTTTTGTCATATATGGCCTTTGTTATGTTGAGGAGAGTTCCCTCTATGCCTACTTTCTGGAGGGTTTTGTCATAAATGGGTGTTGAATTTTGTCGAAAGCTTTCTCTGCATCTATTGATATGACCATATGGTTTTTCTCCTTCAATTTGTGAATGTGTTGTATCACATTGATTGATTTGCGTATATTGAAGAATCCTTGCATTCCTGGAATAAACCCCACTTGATCATGGTGTATGATCCTTTTAATGTGCTGTTGGATTCTGTTTGCTAGTATTTTGTTGAGAAATTTTGCATCTATGTTCATCAGTGATATTGTCCTGTAGTTACCTTTCTTTGTGACATCATTGTCTGGTTTTGGTATCAGGGTGATGGTGGCCTCATAGAATGAGTTTGGGAGTATTCCTCCCTCTGCTATATTTTGGAAGAGTTTGAGAAGGATAGGTGTTATCTGTTTTCTAAATGTTTGATAGAATTCGCCTGTGAAGCCATCTGGTCCTGGGCTTTTGTTTGTTGGAAGATTTTTAATCACAGTTTCAATTTCAGTGCTTGTGATTGGTCTATTCATATTTTCTGTTCCTTCCTGATTCAGTCTTGGCAGGTTGTGCATTTCTAAGAATTTGTCCATTTCTTCCAGATTGTCCATTTTATTGGCATAGAGTTGCTTGTAGTAATCTCTCATGATCTTTTGTATTTCTGCAGTGTCAGTTGTTCCTTCTCCTTTTTTATTTCTAATTCTATTGATGTGAGTCTTCTCCCTTTTTTTCTTGATGAGTCTTGCTAATAGTTTATCAATTTTTTTATCTTCTTAAAGAACCAGCTTTTAGTTTTATTGATCTTTGCTATCGTTTCCTTCATTTCTTTTTCATTTATTTCTGATATGATCTTTATGATTTCTTTCCTTTTGCTAACTTTGGGGATTTTTTGTTCTTCTTTCTCTAATTGCTTTAGGTGCAAGGTTAGAATATTTATTCGAGATGTTTCCTGTTTCTTACGGTAGGGTTTTATTGCTATAAACGTCCCTCTTACAACTGCTTTTGGTGCATACCATAGGTTTTGGGTTGTCGTGTCTCCACAGTCATTTGTTTCTAGGTATTTTTTGATTTCCTCTTTGATTTCTTCAGTGACCATTTCATTATGAAGTAGTGTATTGTTTAGCCTCCAGCTGTTTTTATTTTTTACAGATCTTTCCCTGTAATTGATATCTAGTCTCATAGTGTTGTGGTCAGAAAAGATACTTGATACAATTTCAATTTTAATAAATTTGCCAAGGCTTGATTTGTGACCCAAGATATGATCTATCCTGGAGAATGTTCCATGAGCAGTTGTGAAAAATGTGTATTCTGTTGTTTTTGCATGGAATGTCCTATAAATATCAATTAAGTCCATCTTTTTTTAATGTATCATTTAAAGCTTGTGTTTCCTTATTTATTTTCATTTTGGATGATATGTCCATTTGTGAAAGTGGAGTGTTAAAGTCCCCTACTATGAGTGTGTTACTGTCGATTTCCCCTTTTATGGCTGTTAGTACTTGCCTTATGTATTGAGGTGCTCCTATGTTGGGTGCAGAAATATTTACAATTGTTATATCTTCCTATTGGATTAATCCATTGATCATTATGTAGTGCCCTTCTTTGTCTCTTCTAATAGTCTTTATTTTAAAGTCTATTTTGTCTGATATGAGAATTGCTACTCCAGCTTTCTTTTGCTTTCCATTTGCGTGAAATATCTTTTTCCATCCCCTCACTTTCAGTCTGTATGTGTCTCTAGGTCTGAAGTGGGTCTCTTGTAGACAGCATATATATGGGTCTTTTTTTGTATCCATTCAGCCAGTCTGTGTCTTTTGGTGGGAGCATTTAATCCATTTACATTTAAGGTAATTATCGATATGTATGTTCCTGTTCCCATTTTCTTAATTGTTTTGGGTTTGTTATTATAGGTCTTTTCCTTCTCTTGTGTTTCTTGCCTAGAGAAGTTCCTTTAGCATTTGTTGTAAAGCTGGTTTGGTGGTGCTGAACTCTCTCAGCTTTTGCATCTGTAAAGGTTTTAATTTCTCCGTCAAATCTGAATTACATCCTTGCTGGGTAGTGTAATCTTGGTTGTAGATTTTTCTCCTTCATCAGTTTGAATATGTCCTGCCAGTCCCTTCTGGCTTGCAGAGTTTCTGCTGAAAGATCAGCTGTTAACCTTATGGGGATTCCCTTGTGTGTTATTTGTTGTTTTTCCCTTGCTGCTTTTAATATGTTTTCTTTGTATTTAGTTTTTGACAGTTTGATTAATATGTCTTGGCGTGTTCCTCCTTGTATTTATGCTTTATGGGACTCTCTGTGCTTCCTGGACTTGATTACCTATTTCCTTTCCCATATTAGGGAAGTTTTCAACTATAATCTCTTCAAATATTTTCTCAGTCCCTTTCTTTTTCTCTTCTTCTTCTGGAACCCCTATAATTCGAATGTTGGTACATTTGATGTTGTCCCAGAGGTCTCTGAGACTGTCCTCAGTTCTTTTCATTCTTTTTTCTTTATTCTGCTCTGCAGTAGTTATTTCCAATATTCTATCTTCCAGGTCACTTATTGGTTCTTCTGCCTCAGTTATTCTGCTATTGATCCCTTCTAGAGTATTTTTAATTTCATTTATTGTGTTGCTCATCATTGCTTGTTTCATCTTTAGTTCTTCTAGTTCCTTGTTAAATGTTTCTTGCATTTTCTCTCTTCTATTTCCAATATTTTGGATCATCTTTACTATCATTATTCTGAATTCTTTTTCAGGTAGACTGCCTATTTCCTCTTCATTTGTTAGATCTGGCTGTTTTTTATCTTGCTCCTTCATCTGCTGTTTTTTTTTTTTTTTTTCTGTCTTCTCATTTTGCTTATCTTAATGTGTTTGGGGTCTCCTTTTTGCAGGCTGCAGGTTCATAGTTCCCGTTGTTTTTGGTGTCTGTCCCCAGTGCCTAAAGTTGGTTTAGTGGGTTGTGTAGGCTTCCTGGTGTAGGGGACTAGTGCCTGTGTTCTGGTGGGTGAGGCTGGATCTTGTCTTTCTGGTGGACAGGTCCACGTTTGATGGTGTGTTTTTGGGTGTCTGTGGCCTTATTATGATTTTAGGCAGCCTCTCTGCTAATGGGTGGGGTTGTGTTCCTGTCTTGCTAGTTGTTTGGCATAGGGTGTCTAGCACTTTAGCTTGCTGGTCGTTGAATGAAGCTGGGTGCTGGTGTTGAGATGCAGATCTCTGGGAGACTGTTACCATTTGATATTACGTGGAGCTGGGAGGTCTCTTGTTGACCAGTGTCCTGAAGTTGGCTGTCCCACCTCAGAGGCACAGCACTGACTCCTGGCTGCAGCACCAAGAACCTTTCATCCACACAGCTCAGAATAAAAGGGATAAAAAGTAGAAAGAAAAAAAGAAACAAAAAAAGAAAGATAGAGAATAAAATAAAATAAAATAAAGGTAAAATAAAGTTATTAAAATAAAAAAATAATTATTAAGAAAAAAAATTTTTTTAAGTTAAAAAAAAAAAAAACGATGGCTAGAACCCTAGGACAAATGGTGAAAGCAAAGCTATACAGACAAAATATCACACAGAAGCATACACATACACACTTACAAAAAGAGTAAAAGGGGAAAAAATAATAAATCTTGCTCTCAAAGTCCACCTCCTCAATTTGGGATGATTTGGTGTCTATTCAGGCATTCCACAGTTGCAGGATACATCAAGTTGATTGTGGAGATTTAATCTGCTGCTCCTGAGGCTGCTGGGAGAGATTTCCCTTTCTCTTCTTTGTTCTCACAGCTCCCAGGGCTCAGCTTTGGATTTGGTCCCGCCTCTGTGTGTAGGTCGCTGGTGGGCGTCTGTTCTTCGCTCAGACATGACGGGGTTAAAGGAGCCGCTGATTCGGGGGCTCTGGCTCACTCAGGCCGAGGGGAGGGAGGGGTACGGATGCGGGGTGAGCCTGCAGCGGCAGAGGCCGGCGTGACATTGCACCAGACTTAGGCGCTCCGTGCGTTCTCCCGGGGAAGTTGTCCCTGGATCCTGGGACCCTAGCAGTGGCGGGCTGCACAGGCTCCCCAGAAGGGAGGTGTGGAGAGTGACCTATGCTCGCACAGAGGCTTCTTGGTGGCGGCAGCAGCAGCCTTAGCATCTCCTGCCCGTCTCTGGGGTCCGCGCTTTTATCTGCGGCTCGTGCCGGTCTCTGGAGCTCCTTTAAGCAGCGCTCTTAATCTCCTCTACTCGCGCACCAGGAAACAAAGAGGGAAGTAAAAGTCTCTTGCCTCTTCGGCAGGTCCAGACTTTTCCCCAGACTCCCTCCCAGCTAGCCGTGGTGCACTATCCCCCTGCAGGCTGTGTTCATGCCGCCAACCCCAGTCCTCTCCCTGCGTTCAGACCGAAGCCTGAGCCTCAACTCCCAGCCCCGCCCACCCCAGCAGTTGAGCAGACAAGCCTCTCGGGCTGGTGAGTGCCAGTCGGCACCCATCCTTTGTGCGGGGATCTCTCCGCTTTGCCCTCCACACCCCTGTTGCTGTGCTCTCCGCGGTCCCGAAGCTTTCCCGCTCCGTGCCACCAGTAGTCTCCGCCAGCGAAGGGGCTTCCTAGTGTGTGGAAACCTTTCCTCCTTCACGGCTCCCTCCCATTGGTACAGGTCCCGTCCCTATCCTTTTGTCTCTATTTATTCTTTTTTCTTTTGCCCTACCCAGGTACGTGGGGAGTTTCTTGCTTTTGGGAGGTCTGAGGTCTTCTGCCAGTGTTCAGTAGGTGTTCTGTAGGAGTTGTTCCACGTGTAGATGCATTTCTGGTTTATTTGTGGGGAGGAAGGTGATCTCCGCATCTTACTCTTCCGCCATCTTCCCCTTCTCCCCCTCATTGTAGTTCTGATTTGCATTTCCCTAATAATTAGCAATATTGAGTATTTTTTCATGTGCCTATTGGCCATCTGTATGTCTTCTTTGGAGAAATGTCTATATAGGTCTTCTTCCCAGTTTTTGCTTGGGTCGTTTATTTTATATTAAGCTGTATGAGTGGCTTGTATATTTTGGAAAGTAATCTTTGTCAGTAGCATCATTTGCAAATATTTTCAAATATTTGCAAAAAACTTTTCAAATTTAACTTCTGTTTTAATTTAATTTTTGGTTCTGAAGCATCTTATCTAATTTTGCATTAAGTTTTACATTTGATGATATTACTTTTACCTGTTAAAGATGTTTATTTGACATATAATGTAATATGTTCCAATAAGTACTGTCCCACTTAAATACAGTAATAGCGGTAACTAAGCGTAAGAAGGCAACTACACTAAAATTTTCTACTTGTTAAATAATAATGAAGCCTTGTCACTAAAATGAAATTTATCGTATCAATGACTATGCTTTCCAAATTAATGTTTTGTAGTAACATAGGAGACAATTAAGACAAATACTCTAGAAAACCTGAAATGCTATAAGGCTGAGAAAACATACACTTGTTTAGTATACCTGAAGGTCAAGAGAGGTAAGTTTATTCACACACTAATAAACTCACTTGATTCACAAAAAATGGGATGTTATCTTCTAGAATAAGAAGAAAATAGACAACAAATTAGTAAGAATAGCGAGACATACATAATTTTTGTTTATAATATTTGAAGTCATATAAAATATTAAAATAATATAAAGGAATGAAAATCCACTACAAATCTTATCTGAACTTCATTTTAGATATACATGCTGTAAGGAATGTGTTTGACTTAGGTAAAATTCTTGACAACCTGTAGGGTATATTAATACAGTTCAATTTGGAAGATAAGAATAAATTAATGATAATGACAGATATGGAATCAATTTATCAGAAATCCCAGTGTTCTTTACCAGCAAAAGTCATTTCTAGATATGGACCACGGCAAATGAGATTTTAAGGTAACCTACTGTCAGATGAAGACTTGCATTAGATTTCTTTAGGTCAAAGGAGACGAGAATTCCCCTGTTTGGTATATAAAGAATGGAAATTACTTTGAAGAACTCAATTTTTTGTTTATGAAAAAGAGATTTATGAAATATTTAGTAAAATAATTGAACCAAGACTAAACTTTATAGTTAATGACCTTATCTTTGCAGATAATCTATAGATGAGATAAAATTTAGAACTTGCTAAAACTATGAAATGGTAGGATTTCTTCATGCCATTTAATCTATGGAAATTCAAACTAATGTCTCATATTAAATGTTTCCAGTGTTTTCTAAAGTTCAAAGTATCATACTCAAGAATTTTAAAATAGTTATATCAAGGATGCATGAGAGTAGCTGGATAATTTCATTTTTTCACCCATAGTCAAATACGGTGCTAAAATTTCAGAAATGGAGGAGACCATAGTGGGCATTTCAACAGCTAATTTTACAGACAAGAAAATTGAGGCCCAGAGAAGTTAACTAATGTTTGTGTTAGTTGGCCGTGTCCTCAGCAGATTGTCTATTGCTGATAGTGACTCTCTTCCTTTTTATCACAAGTGCATATCACTTACCTATGATTAAAAAAAAACAAACAAAAAAAACTCCCCCTGGATAAGAGCTACTAAACAATTCTAATTACCAGTGGAACAAAAGTTTGCTGCATAGTCTATTGTACCCCGTGGCTATGCTTGTGCCAGTTTCTTACCTAATGCACAGAAGATGGAGAATGGCTTTCCCTTCCAACTCCTGGGTGTGTTCCCATGCCAACATTATTGTCTAACTTGACTATTCCGTGTAGGTTTTCAATTAAGTTCGAGATCTGCAAGGATATAGATTTAAGGAATGAAGAATACAGGTGAAACTTCTAGGTATTTAAGATTTCATAATAGCTAAATAGTTTAGAACAAGGATAAAAATGAAACGGTGTATGCAAGTAAGAACTAAGAAGAAATTAGTTTGGAAACACTGAAGATATCCAACAAAAACACTATTTAGTTGGTTATCAACTACCTAGGTCAGAAGCACTGTGGAAAGTGCTCATCCCAATAGACGAGAAGATAAGAAAACTCAGGCCACATTTTAGGTCCTCGCAGCCATTTAAGTCAAGATTTATAGAGCCATTAGTTTTGAATAGGGGTTTCTCTTAAGGAATTTAGAATTAGGTAGGCCTGGATTCAAATCCCTTGTCTCCCTTTATCATTTGTGAAACCTCAGACAATATATTTTATAAATCCTGGGATTTAAAAAGAATGCTTGCATAATTATGAAATACTTCAAATACAACAGTACATAATATAATATAGCAAATACTCATGTCCTTTCCCTTCATGTTTGACAAAAGTTAAAGTTCTTTTTGAATTTTTGATTGATTTATTTATAATGAATAAAAATTCTCCCCCATCCCATTTATGTCTTGCCTTCCACAGAAATAAAATGCCCTGGAATTGGTCTGTATCCATAACATGTATGCAGTTATACAATTTTTTACTGTAGTAAAAAACACAACATAAAATTTATCATCTTAACCATTTTATTTTATTTTTTTAAATTAATTTTTATGGAGTATGGTTGCTTTACAATGTTGTGTTAGCCTCCACTACACAACAAAATGAATAAGCCATATACATACAGATATTCCCTCCCTTTTGGGCTTCCCTCCCATCTAGGTTACCACAGTGCATTAGGTAGAGTTCCCTGTGCTATACAGTATGTTCCCATCAGTTGTCTACTTTATACATAGTATCAATAATATATATGTGTCAATCCCAGTCTCGCAATTCCTCCCACCCCACCCCTTTCCCCCTTGGTATGCATACATTTGTCCTCTATGTCTGTGTCTCTATTTCTGCTTTGCATATAAGGTCATCTATGCCATTTTTCTAGGTTCCACATATATGCGTTATTATACGATATTTGCTTTTCTCTCTTTTGACTTACTTCACTCTGTATGACATTCTCTAGGTCCATCCATGTCTCTACAAATGACCCAATTTCATTATTTTTTATGGCTGAGTCATCTTAACCATTTTAATGTGTACAGTTTAATAGTGTTAAGTATATCAACATTGTTATGAAACAGATCTCTAAAATTTTTCATCTTGCAAATCTGAAACTCTTTACCCATTTTATCATGTAAGATAAGCTTCCAACTCTTACTTTTGTATATGAATGTCCAGTTTTCCCAACATTATTTGTTGAAGAGGCTGTCTTTTTCCCCATTGAGTGGTCTTGACATCCTTGGTGAGATCATTTGACCATATAAGTTAGGGTTTATTTCTGGGCTCTGTATTCTATTCCATTGGTCTATTTATCTGTCTTTATTCCAACACCACACTGTTTTGATTACTATAGTTTAGTAATATATTCTGAAATCAAAAAGTGTGTCTTTCAACTTTGTTATTCTTTTTCAAATTATTTTGGCTATTTGGAGTCCCTTGAGATTCCATATTAAGTTTGAGATTTTTAAAATTTCTGTTAAAAATGCCATTGGGATATTGAAAAGGATTGCATTGAATCTGTACATTGCTTTGGGTAGTATGGATATTTTAACATTATTTCTTCCAATCCATGCACATGAGATAGCTTTCTATTTATTTTTGTTTTCTTTAATTTCTTTCAGCATTGTTTTGAGGTTTTCAGTGTACAAGTCTTTCACCCCCTTGGTTAGATTTATTCCTAAGTATTTTATTCTTTTTGATGCTGTTATGAGTGGAATTTTCTTAATTTCTTTTTTGGATAGTTAAATGATAGTGTGCAAAAACATAACTGATTTTCATATGTTGATTTTGTATCCTACAGCTATGCTGAATTTGTTTATTAGTTCTAACTGTTTTTTTGTGGAGTCTTTAGGGTTTTCTACATATAAAATCATGTCTACAAACAGGGATAATTTTACTTCTTTTCAGATTTGGATGTCTTTTATTTCTTTTCTTGCCTAATCACTCTGGTTAGGACTACCAGTACTATGTTCAATAGAAGTGGCAAGAGTCAGCATCCTTGCCTTGTTCCAGATCTTAGAGGAAAAGCTTTAAGTTTCTCACTACTGAGTATATTAGCTGTGGGATTTTCATATATGGCCCTTATTGTGTTGAGGTAAGTTCCTTCTATACTTAAATTGTTGACAGTTTTTATCATGAAAGGATGTTAAATTTTTTCAGATGCTTTTTCTGCATCTATTGAGATGATCATATGATTTTGTCTATAATTCTGTTAATGATAGATAAAATATCACAATGATTGATTTGTGTATATTGAAACATCCTTAAATCCCAGGATAAATCCCTTTTGGTCATGGTGTATGATCATTTTAATGTACTGTTTGCTAATATTTTGTTGAAGATTTTTGCATCCATGTTCATCAGAGATATTGGTCTGTAGTTTTCTTGTGGTATCTCTGCCTAGTTTGGTATCAGGGTGATGCTGGCCTCATAAAATGACTTTGGAAGTGTTCCCTTATCTTCTATTTTTTGGAAGAGTATAAGGATTGGTATTAACTATTTGAATATTCGGTAGAATTCACCTGTTAAGGCATCCAGTCCTGGGTTTTTCTTTGTTGGGAGGTTTTTGATTATTGACTCAATCTCCTTATTTTTTATTGGTCTGTTTGGGCTTTCTGTTCCTTCTTGATTCAAACTTTATATGTTGTATATGTCTAGTACTTTATCCATTTTTTTCTAGGTTGTCTAATTTGTTGGCATACAATTACTAATAATAGTCCTTTTTGATCGTTTTTATTTCTATGCCATCAGTTGCAATGTTTGTAAAAGTTGTAAAGCATATAGCTTCTTAGCCCACCAATTTGCTGATGTCACCTTGTATTTACACATCATATATGTATATATGTATATGTATATATATATATTTAGTATTGTTTTTTATTTTGCGTTTTACATAAATGTTATATCACACACACACAGATATCCTTCTGAAACATGCTTTTAAAACACATAATGTTTTTGAGATTTATCCATGTAAAATATATAGCTCTAGTTCATTTATTTTTTATTGTTTCATAGTATTCCATTATATGAATATGCAGCTATTTATTCAACCATCTTCCTGTTGATGGACATTTGTTTCCTGTCTGTCACTATTACAAACAATATTACAATGAGAATGGTTCACATTTGTGACAGTTCTCTAGGTTATACACCAAAAAGTAGAATTGCAGAGTCATGCATACATGCCTTCAAATATAGTAGATGTTCCCAAATTTCTCCCCCACAAGGAATACAATTTACACACCTGGGAGCAGAGTATGATAATTCCTCTTCTTCCACATCCTTACTAATTGGTATTTTGCATTCAATTGTTACGAATTTGAGGAGTATAATATGGTATCTTAATTTGCATTCACATCATTAATAATGAGATTGAGCCCATGTTACCTGGCTATTAGTATTTCCTATTCTATAAAATTCCTGGTATCACAAATTTTATAAGTATGAAGTTTAGGGTTATATTTTCTCACTTAAAAGGTTATATCAGTGCTGTATGAGATGATATATATGTAACCCAAATATCTCCAGGTTCTCCAATTTTCAGGATTCACTCTTTTTTTTTTTCCTTTCCTTTCCTTTTCTTTCCTGCCCAGGCAAATTAACTCTATTCTCACATTTCTTATATTGTTGGACTATCATCTAGTGCCACAATATTTCTAAGGATTCCTGAGAAGAGCGCATATGTGTGTGTGTGTGTGTGTGTGTGTGTGTGTGTGTGTGTGTATGTCTGTGTGTGAGGTTTATATATGTGGAATAGTGTTCTGTTACTCTCTCCAAATTATTAATGAAAATTTGTTTCCAGATTCCTGGTGTCATTTTGCCTCCTGTATCTGCTACACAGTGTCTGGTCTATATCATTCTAATTATGGAAATTAATCTAATTAATCTCTTCTTTATTCTTAAAAGTGAGTTTATCAAAAGGCTGTTGTGTATTACCAAAATGTATGGGATGATTTGAAGAAATGATAGGTAATTTTGGCCCAAAAGAGAAAATATCTAATGAAAGTTAGATATCACTGTTCCAAAAATTTTAGTGGCAGTTTCCTTCAACTGGGAAATGTAATGTACCTGCCCTTAGGTACAGGTCTGCTGACATTTTGCTAGACCCTGGAGCCACCTCTCACCTTCTTCTTTGATTATTCCTCTGATATTCTTTGAATTTCACTTTCAACTTTCTGAAAACAAATCCCAAATTATTGCTCTGCAGTGCACAGACTATATATTTGTTTGTGTCTGAAAACTCTCAGATTATTGTGAGAGGAATAGTCTGGGTGAGGAACGGCTTAGGTTTCAACTGAAAGGGCCAATCATGAAGTTTTCTTAAAGCAAAATGTACAATCCAACCTGAATATATGCAGCCCCAAATCTCCGACACATTCCAAAAGTACTGGAAAAAAACAAAGAGATATAATATTTATTTGTACTAGAGGACTAAACCAGTACAGTAAGGCAAGAATAAGTATTACAAAGCATAAAGATGCATAAAGAGTAAAACTATCTATTAACAGACATTATGATTTTAATGTAAAAGTTCTATTAAAATATAATGTTTAAAGTTAAAAACATGACTCATGTAAATAATAAATACAAGTCAAACATTTATTCAACTCATTAATTAAAGAGGGATCCAGTAAGATGTTAACAGTGGTGCAAAAGGAAAAATGAGGAACAAAAATTTATATAGTCAAAGTCCTGCTAAGACAAATTTGCTAATAAATGCAAAACAGTTAATATCCTACATAAAAATAAACTGTATTTATCTTTTCTACTGGTTAGAAATCAATTTCATCTTGCTGGATAAAATTAATGTGCATGCCATGAACAGGAATCATTTATGTTGCCGTCTGACAAGAATTATTTTAATTGTTATTATTTTTTCTACAAGGTAACTTCTACCTCTACAGAGATATAAAATAACTTAATGAATAGAATCAGTCAGAGGTACAGGCATACCTCATTTTATTGTGCTTTACTTTATTGCGCTTCACAGATACTACACTTTTTACAAACTGAAGTTTTCTGGCAACCCTGTACGCAGTTGAGCAAGTCTATTGGTGCCTTTTTTCCATCACCATTTGCTCATTTCACGTCTCAGTGTCACATTTTGATAATTCTTGCAACATTTCAATCATTATATTAATATGTTAATATAATAAATTATATAATATAAATATAATATTCAATATAAATATATAATATATTAATATTATCATATTTGTTATGGTGATCTGCATTGATGTTACTATTGTAATTGTTTTGAGGTGCCATGAACTGTATTCATATAAGATGGCAAATTTAATTGATAAATGTGTATTCTGACTGCTACACCGAATGGCCTTTCCCCCAATTCTCTTCCTCTCCTCAGGCCTCCCTATTCCCTGAGACATAACAATATTGAAATTAGGCCAGTTAATAACCCCACAATGGCCTTTAAGTGCTCAAGTGAAAGGAAGAGTCACTTTAAATCGAAAGCTAGAATGATTAAGCTTAGTGAGGAAGGCATGTAAAAAGCCAAGATAGGCCAAAAGCTCAGCCTCCTGAACCAAACAGTTAGCCAAATTGTGAATGCAAAGGAAAAGTTCTTGAAGGAAATTTAAAGTGCTACTCTAGTGAGCACAGGAATGATAAGAAAGTGAAACGGGCTTATTGGCGATATGGAGAAAGATTTAATGGTTTAGATAGAAGGTCAAACCAGCCACAACATTCCCTTAATCAAAGCCTAATCCAAAGGAAGTCCCTAACTCCCTTCAATTCTATGAAGTCTGAGAGAGGTGAGGAAACTGCAGAAGAAAAGTTTGAAGCTAGTAGACATTTGCTCATGGGATTTAAGGAAAGAAGCTATCTCCATAACGTAACAGTACAAGGAAAAATAACAAATCCTGATGTTGAAGATGCAGCAAGTTTTCCAGAATATCTAGCTGAGATAATTAGTGAAGTTGGCTACACTACACAACAGATTTTCAATGTAGATGAAAGAGCCTTCTATCGGAAGTAGATATCATCTAAGACTTTCATAGCTAGAGAGAAGTCAATGCCTGGCTTCAAAGCTTCAAAGGACAGGCTGACTCTCTTGTTAGGGGCTAATGCAGCTGGTGACTTTAGTTGAAGCCAGTGTTAATTTACCATTCTGAAAATCCTAGGGCCCTTAAGAATTGTGCTAAATCTACTACTCTGCCTATACTCTATAAATGGAACAACAGAGCCTGGATGACAGCACATCTGTTTATAACATGGTTTACTGACTATTTTAAGCCCACAGTTGAGATCTTCTGCTCAGACAAAAAAAGACTCCTTTCAAAGTATTACTGCTCATTGATAATACATGTGGTTTCCCAAGATCTCTGATGGGAATGGGCAAGGACATTAATGTTGTTTTCATGCCTGCTAACACAATATCCATTCTGCAGCCTATGGATGAAGGAGTAATTTTGGCTTTCTTATTATTTAAGAAATACATTTCATAAGGCTATAGCTGCCATAGATGGTGAATCTTCTGATGGATCTGGGCAAAGTAAATTGAAAACCTTCTGGAAAGGATTCACCATCGTAGATGCCATTAAGAACATTCATGATTCATGGGAAGAGGTCAAAATATCAATGTTCATAGGAGTTTGGAAGAAGTTGATTCCATCCCTCATGGATGACTTGGAGGGGTTCAAGACTTCAGTGGAGAAAGTAACTGCAGATGTGGTGGAAATAGCAAGAGAACTAGAATTAGAAGTGGAGCCTGAAGATGTGACTGAATTGCTGCAATCTCATGATAAAATTTGAAAGGATAAGGAGTTGGTTCATATGGATGAGCAAAGAAAGTGGTTTCTTGAGATGGAAACTACTCCTGGTGAAAGTGCTGTGGAGATTTTTGAATGACAGCAAAGGATTTAGAATATCACTTAAACTTAGTTGATAAAGCAGCAGCAGGGTTTGAGAGGGTGGACTTCAATTTTGAAAGAAGTTCTTCTGTGGGTAAAGTGCTGTCAAATAGCACTGCATGCTACAGAGGAATCATTCATGAAAAGAAGAGTCAATTGATATGGCAAACTTTATTGTTGTCTTATATATAAATAATTTGCCCCAGCCACCCTAACCTTCAGCAACCACCACCCTGATCAGTCAGCAGCCATCAGCATCGAGGCAAGACCCTCTACCAGCAAAAAGATTACAACTTGCTGGAGGCTTAGATTATGGTTAGCATTTTTTATCAATAAAGTATTTTTTAATTAAGGTGTACATTTTTTAAACATAATTCTGTTGTACACTTAATAGAGTATATCATAGTATAAACATAACTTTTACAGGCACTGGGAAACCAAAAAATTCGTGTGACTTGTTTTATTGAGATACTGTATTGCTGAGGTCTGGAGCTGAATCTGCAGTGCCTCTGAGGTCTGCCTGTACACTCACTTTAAACAGATAATCCCCAGAGGTTCTGCTAGACCAGGAATCTGCAAACTCTAGCCCTTTGACCAAATCTGTTTTTATAAGTAAAGTTTTATTGTTACACAGCCATAATCTGTGTTGTCCATAGTTGCTTTTGGAATACAGTGACATAGTTTGGTAGTTGTCACAGAGATTGTATGGCCCCAAACCTAAAATATTTACTACTTTACCTTTTACAGAAAAAAATTGCTGAGCCCTGCACAGGACATTACACAGAACTCCATTGAAAAGACACCCAGTAATCTCTTTTGCCCATTTCCAAAATTTGGATGAATGTTTTTTAAAATCCTATGGATACTGAAATAGAGTGAAATTAGCAATCTTACAGCATACCAGTCAAAATTGAAAAAGTGTATGTCTATATAGTAGCATAATAGAATTGGAAAATAAATATTAGGGACAGGAGGGTGAGTGTGGCTATAAAGGGGTAGCACAAGAGAGCCTTATGGTGATGGAACAGTTCTAGATCTTGACAGAGTTTATGGTTGCATGAATCAACACGTGATAAACCTGCATAGAACTACACACACGTACAAGTGCATGTAAAACTGGTGAAATCTTAATAAGCTCTGTGGATTATACCAATGTCACTTTCCTGGTTTTGATATTATTCTGCTATCATTATGCAAGATGTCACTATTGGGGGAAACTGGGAGAAGTGTACACAACTTCATGCATTTGTTTGAAAAGTCCTGTAAATCTATATTTCAAAGTAAAAACTATATATATGCTCACAAAAATCATAGTTTTCACAAAAAGAATTGTTCTCTTAAAATGTTCATAGCAGCTTTATTAGCAATAGCCAAAAATTGGAAACAACTCAAATATCCATCATCAGGAGAATGGATAAAGGTATTATAGTATATTCATATAATGGAATACTACTCAACAATGAAAAGAAATGAACTTCTGATACATGGAAAAACATCAGTGAATCACACAGATATTATGTTGGGGAAGAAGCTGAACTCAAATGTATCCATACTATATGATTCTATATATGATTTATGTAGTTCTAAAACAGGTTAAAAAATATAAAAAATGACATATGGTTGTCTTTAAGTGAAGGTGGTGTGGTGGGATTGACTTAGAAGGAGCATAAGGAAACTCCCTCAGAATATAGAAATATTCTGTATCTTGTTAAAGAGTAGGTTACACAAATGTAAATTTTACACACACATTCAAAAATAAGTATTAGATTAAAGTTAATAATTTTGCATTGTTGGTGGTATATTTTAGACTTGAGCTAATGAATAGATATTTTGAGCATAATGGAACCAGTGTTTTCACAGTAGAGAACAGAGGTACTAATATGCAAAGGGGGGATATTAGGACATACCTTGTAGTTTCTGATTGGCTTTCTGCATATTAGTGGATATATACCTCTGTTACCTCTATGGGCCTGGAAGCAATTCCACACCAATAGCAATGAGCACAACTAGGACCCAGATCTTTATTTATAAATTCCAGAAAATACAAGATGACCCTGGAATATCTCATTGTTCCAGAAAGTAAGGAAGTACCCAAAGAATGATGGAGACAATTCAGAATGACACTGAAGCTAGCTGGAAGTTTTTTCACTGGACAAATCTAGAATGATTTGAAAATCAAAAGTAATAATGAGATTACTAGTTTCTATCCCATTTAATAAAATAAGAATCTATGAATAAATACTGATAAAAATTAATCAGTTATTTAATAAGCCAGTGAGTGAGAAGGAAAAGCTCTTTCTTACAGTAGAATGCCATTAGAAAGAATGATTGAGTGAGGAACTCATCAATAAATGCTAAAATTACTGGGCAAAAGTTTGATGAAGAACAGGATATTTGCATAATTTCAACACATCTCTCCACAAATCATTAATTTTAAGTGAAAGAATAGTAAATTTATAGTGGAGAAACTTGGCATTCATTAAGTTAACTAAGTGATCAAAGTTATTATCACCAATTATGGAGCATATCAACATCGTGTACCTCCTGACATGATGCGCTGAGAAGGGTGTATCACCTCTGCAGTATTTCTTCCAAAGTACATAACTTGAATATATTCATGAGGACACATCCAACACAGCCCAATTTAGGAATATCCTACAAAATAATTGTCCCGTACTATTAAAAAATGTCAAGGTCAACAAAGATAAAGAAATACTGTGAGACTGTTTTAAATGAAAGGATCCATGACAAATAAGTATACTGTTTGATCTTAATTGGATCCTGGAGTAGGAAAATTAGATATGAATATATAAATGTTCCTGGGACAATTGACATAATATGTTATAGTTATGGACAAGAATGATTGTGTTTTTAGGAAAAACATACTAAAATGTTTGGGGACAAAATAGTACAACATATCCATAGTGACTCCAGCTTGCTCTCAAACAGTTAAAAAACTAACCAACTTGGGCTTCCCTGGTGGCGCAGTGGTTGAGAGTCCGCCCGCCGATGCAGGGGACACGGCTTCGTGCCCCGATCCGGGAGGATCCCACATGCCGCGGAGCGGCTGGGCCCGTGAGCCATGGCCGCTGGGCCTGCGCGTCCGGAGCCTGTGCTCCACAACAGGAGAGACCACAACAGTGAGAGGCCCGCATACCGCAAAAAATAAAAAGCAAAACAAAACAAAAAAAAACTAACTAACTAACTAAATGTGTGTGTGTGTGTGTAGGAGTATGTGTGTGTGTGTGTGTGTGTGTGTGTGTATGTGTGTGTGTGTAGGAGGAGGGAGAGAGAGATTGTAAACAATCAGTGAATCTGGATAAAGAATATACAGGACTTCCTAAATACTATGTTCAATGCTTTTCTTTAAGTGTGAAATTATATAAAAATAAACAGTTACAAAAATACAATGTTTGCTTAGCTGTTCACAGATCATTTTTTTAAGGCATCAAACCTGTACCAATAGTTTGCAAATGGAAGAATGGGGAGAGAGTAGACACTGATTTCCTTCTGCCAGACAAAACCTGAGGCATTCTGATGTTTTTTCCTGATACATACATAAGGGATTTTGCACATAATAAGCACCTGAGTACATGTCAGCTATTGATATTATTATGGATCTTTAGCTACCAGATTTCTTTTCTGCTCTCACACAGTGGGCTGAAGTAAGTACTCTTTGCCTCCAGGCTCCTCATTTATCTCCTATGGAGAGTTATATGGTCTTCTTAAATTGTATCATCTCAGTGCTCCTGTTTGCTGAATAACAAACTGCCTCAAACTTAATGATATAAAACAATAAACATTTTATGTTCGTGGACACTAGTGGGTCAGGAATTAGGAAAGGATTAAAGACAAGGGAGAACAGCTTGTCTCTGCTGTATAATATGCGGGACCTCAAGTGGGAAGACTGACAGGCTGGCTGTGACTTGACATTGGGGACTGGGATCATTTGAGGGCTATTCACTCACATGTCGTGCACTGATGTGGAGGGCTTGGAAGATTGAGACGGTCCATGGGTGCACCTACGTGTGGCCTGTGTGGCTTGGTTTCCTCCCACAGTGGAGGACTCTGGGTAGTCAGACTTTATTTATGGTGGCTCAGGACTCCAGGCAGTAGTCTTCTGAGAACAAGGCGGAGGCTGCACTGCCTTTTCTGACCTTGCCTCAGAAGTCATGCAGGTCCTCTTCTGCAACATTCTTTTGATTACAAGAAAGTCAAAAGCCCACCTAGATTCAAGGGCAGTGTACATAGACCCCACCTCTCAATAGGTGGAGAATCAAATTTATACTGCAGGAAAGCAGGTGGGATGGGAATTATTGTTGCAGCCATTTTGGGAAAATACAGTCTATCACACCAAGTCTTTTTCATTTCAAGGAACCACTCATCTGCCTTTGACCCTTTACCTTTCTCATCATTTCCAACGATTTCCCCTTTAATTTTACAGAAGGAGTCCAGAAAAGCTGTTCTCTAAAAACTCACTGTACAATATCAATTGTAACTATATCAATCCTACAAAAATCAATCTCCAAAAATTTGGAAACAGAGTGTGACCAAAAGAATGTAGATATATTGAATGTATTATAGATGCATTCTTTTAAATTGGAAATATATTCCCATTCTACTGATATAAGAATCTCTGGGATGGGACTTGTGAATCTATCATTTAAAAGCCTTTCTAGCATCACCTGGGATCTTATTAGAAATGCAGAATCAGAATCTGCATTTTAACAAGATCCCCAGGAAATGGGTATGCACTTGAAAATTTGTGACTCTCGGCTTAATTCTGACGATCTTCCAGGTGTGGAAGCCAATTTCTTTAAAAGCAGTGTTTATCAGAATGTGGTTGACCAGGACCACCTGCAGCAGAATCATTTACTGAAGCTCTAGAAGTTGAGGACATGGAAACTGCATTTTATTAAAGTCCTCTCCCCCCACCCCAAGTGATTCTTATGCTAACTGAGGTTGGAGAACCACTTCTCTTAAGCAGTGTTCTTGGTGTGGACATCACACCAGCAGCATTAGTATCACCTAGGAACTTAGAAATGCACATTCTCTTTTAAAAAATTTTATTGAAGTACAGTTGATTTACAATGCTGTGTTAATTTCTGCTGTACAGCAAAGTGATTCAGTTATAAATACATATACATTCTTTTTCATACTTTTACATTATGGTTTCTCACAGGATATTGAATCTAGTTCCCTGTGCTATACAGTAGAACTTTGTTGTTTATCCATTCTCTATATAATAGTTTGCATCTGCTACTCCCAAACTCCCAGTCCATCCCTCCCCTACCGCTGACCCGCTTGGCAACCACAAGTCTGTTCTCTATGTCTGTGAGTCTGTTTCTGTTTCATAGGTATGTTCATTTGTGTTGTATTTTAGATTCCACATATAAGTGATACTATATGGTATTTGTCTTTCTCTGTCTGACTTACTTCGCTTAGTATGCTAATCTCTAGGTCCATCCATGTTGCTGCAACTGACATGAAATGCACAATCTTGGGTGCTATTCCAGACCCACTGGATCCGAAACTCTAAGGGTGGGGCTCAGCAATCTGTGTTTTAGCAAGCCCACTGGATGAATCTCATGCACTCTAATCTGAGAACTACCAAGTCTAGGCAAAGTACCCAGAAATAGCTAACATCGGATTATTAACTTACCAGACCCAGGTTTGTGTTGCTGACACTAAAGGATTTCACTCAGTTTTCCAAACCTTGTTTATTACTTTAGCTAAAAATTATGAAAAATTATTTTATATCATGTCAGTGCTTTTATAGGGAAACATATCTATTGTCATTTTTACATTTTGGCCAAGTGCTTTCATTTAAATTTCCAGGTACAGCTTTGGTGTTTCCAATTTGTCACATGCACTTCATCAATATTAAATAGCATAGAATATTGCACGTAGCCCATTTCTTTCATACCATTTACCATTACAGATGAGTGACAAGTATAGCCCTTTCAAATCATATGCAAGTGACTGGTAGCCCACCTGTATCTGTTGTCTACCAACTATTTAGTTGTCACGGGTATAACAGCATGTCTGATGGCCCGAATAGACCCAGTATTAATGAAAAGGAACACCTGGGCAGAACAGAGTCTCTGACTCTTGCCCCATAAGTTGAAACAGCTGTGATGTACAGCCTGCCAAGAAAAGGTCAAGAAGGGCAAGCAAGCTTTGTAAGAAAGAAAAAAATAAAAAGAGGACACAACTTATGCTCCTCTAAGTAAGCTGGTCCCACTGGATATGGAGAATGACTGTAAAAAGGCCCAAGAGGTGTCTCTGGGGAGTTGGTTTAAAAAGAAATGCAACACTCTGAAGACATGAAATATATTTTTGAGGAGAGGAGATCCTGCCTCTGTCCCCACTGCATATGTAGCTATGACATCATTATAATACTTGTGGTATACCACATTTCAAGGTTTTATAGAATTGTCACTGTCCTGCATTACAGTGTATATAGATAACCAGCTGTGAGTTTGCTGTGTGGCTGATAGCTGGTATTGTATGCAAAGTTCTGCATGATGGATATGTCTCGGATGAAATACATTATTTGGAGATTTGATAGAAAACTGAGTTGCAGCAGTGTGAGATGGTCTAGATATGGTTGTTACATCAAAATGAAAGGGATGGTAAGATATCCATTTTGTAAAAGTAGATGTATGTGCACTGAAAACAGACTGGAAGGAAATATAGCCAGATGTGAGTAATAGTTATGTCTGGGTGGTCAGATTACGTTAATTTAATCTCTCTACTTGTCTGCTTTTCCAAGTTATCTATAATAAAAATGTATGACTAGGTGTTACTTTTGCAGTATAATTTTATAAGATGACTTAGTTTTGCTTAATGAAAAAGGGCACTGAAAAAGTATACATTTCACTACTGCTAAATCAGATGCAGTGCCTTCTCTGGTGTAGTGTGGTCTTGGACCAGTAGCAACAACATCACTTGGAATGTTAGAAATGCACCCAAGTCCTACTGAATCAGAATCTTCAATTTTACGAGATTCCCAGGTGATGTCTGTGCACAAAAATTTTGGAGAAGCATTGCGGTAGTGCATTAGTCTCATTAGCCTTAGGAGAGAGAAACATCCATGCTAAAATGTTAAATTCCTATATCAGGTATTGCATTCAGATAGACTCTACTGAAAGTAGAATTTTCAAATTGAGTCAGGCTACTTAATTTAAATGTTACATATGCATAAGATGTATAGGTAAAGAAATTAAAGAATCTATAGTAGAGAAAATTTATTAAGGAGGGAAAATGAGACCAAATGCAGCTTATTTCTCATTTGGTTTTCTTTCTCACTAACATCACTTTGTATTGCAATGGTTCAGCACCTGGAGATAAAGTTTGCTGCCAACCAAAAGTAATAGTAAGCTTATGTAAATGTCAGGAATTCCCATAGTGCCCTCCTTTCTGCAGTTTCAGGGAAAATATCTTGTGCAAAAGCTTGGATTGTAATTATTACAGCTGGTGGGTTTTTCTAATGCCACAGCCATTCAAGAATCATTTATAATTGGTAATGTACTTATTACCAAAGTGTGAAGCACAGCAAGTCCAGACTCCTGTTTTTTTGGTACGATTTACGCCTCTATTCTTTCTCTTTTTACGCTCTTCTGTAAGCTCTTATCAAATGTAATGTATTTCATTTTTTCTGAATATTTCCGAATATATTATTTAGTAAACACTTCAGAATCCAAATAGGTGATAGAATATATATGCAGTTTTAAAGATCCCAGTTTACAAATGCATCCAGTATTTACATAGGTTGTTAGAAAAGAAAGGTGTATTGCTACTTCTGACTTTTTTAGTAGATAGTTACTTATACTGCTTCCTCTCCTGCATCCCCCATTCTGTGTGTGAGTGTGTTTCTGTGTTTGACTAATGAGAGAAACAGAAGGAAAGCAGCATGATGTGTAGCCTAATACAGTGTTTCTCCAATTTAATGTGAAAGTGAAGCACCTGGGAATTGTGTTAAAGTGCAGATCCGGAATATTTCCTTAGCAAGATCAGAGAGGAAAGAACCCAGACTTCAGAGGCAAAAAAAGACCAAAAAACAAAAAAAACCTCAAAAAACAAAAACCCCACAAAACTTAGCCCAGATAATTGATCTTGTGTAAGTTACTTCAATTCTATGATTACTTTAACTTGGATTTCATCATCTAAAAATTGTGAGGATTCAATAAACAAAATAACGCTTATAAAGCACCTGACACATAGGAGAAACTCAACAGATAGTAGTCATTGTATTAT
This sequence comes from Globicephala melas, assembly GCF_963455315.2. Lineage (NCBI taxonomy): Eukaryota > Metazoa > Chordata > Mammalia > Artiodactyla > Delphinidae > Globicephala > Globicephala melas. The sequence continues at coordinate 47,508,981 of NC_083335.1, forward strand.
TGCCATTAGATGAATGGTCTGGCATTTCCAAAAGACTGAAGGTAAAGAGGTGTCAAATGAAACACCTAACGTATGTCATGATGTGAAATCTCAAGCTTGCTTATGTCTGATCCTTTTCTGCTCCTTTAACTGCAAGAATATCCCCCTGGGCCATGAACTGACAGAGAAGAAAAATGGGACGTTTATATCATTTCAGCAATCCCAACTTCAGTCCAGAGCCTGGATTGCATCACTATCAGTTTTGGATATCATTTTTTTGCAGGATCTTAGTTCCCTGACAAGGGATTGAACCTGTGCCCCCTGCAGTGGAAGCATTGAGTCCTAACCACTGGACTACCAGGGAATTCCCTTGGGTATCATTTTTGTTCTTGCCTTAGTAATGAATAGTAGTGTTGGGCTGCACCCCACAGGACTACAAGGCCTGTACTTGCGCAGCTTCAAGACCTAAGAGAGATCCCAGAGTCAGCAAGAGACATAAATGGTTTAATGGATGGGGGAGCTTACACATCTGAAGCAAGGTCCTGGAGCAACACACCCCACCATGTGTGATGGACGGCAGGCAGGACACAGCGACAGTCTTCACTCTGAGGTGGTGGGGAGCGGAGATTACCAGTTATAGGGGAATTGATGTCAGGTGGGCTCATTAGTTACCAGGGAAACCAGTAAAGGGGCATGCCCCTCATCACCCCTTTGATAAAAACAATCATTAGCTGGGGCCTGGGGCAAGTACGTAGGAAGGTCATTCATGTGCATAAGATATAGGTAAAGCAGGCACTGGTCAGGCAGGGGATATACAGAGAGCAAGAGAACAGCCAACTTGAGCGGCCTGACCATACAGGTAGCACCTAATCTTTCAGACTTCATAGACTTTTTATTTTCTTGGTCATAACCTCACATCATTTTGTCTTTTAATTTTGTTCTTTTTGTTTCTTTGTTTTGGATAAAAATTGGAATTCTCCCTCCAGCTAAGTTGCCTTAAGCTTCCTTGCAATTCCAGAAACACTCCAGTTCTAACTCCAGCTAATCCTATGACAGTCCTTGGGTTTACCCCAGTCCTTGGAGAGAGAACCAGATTGTTTTAGACCTGCCAATAAAAATATTGAAATGAATTTGAACAGATTTATTAGTCAAATATTCTAGCCTCTGATTGCACATGGAGATCCCCACACAAAATTCCCTGCACATCCACAAAATTATTCCCTCATGCATACTGTTTATATTATACTAGAATGACACACTCAACAGACAGTAAGGGTAAGAAAGGGAATCCCAGCCTTGTGTGTTGGTGTTTGTTTCCTAGGAGTTCCATTTCCTTGTATAGATTTTATACAATACAAGGTTAGTTCGCAGGTACCCTTCACACGTCGAGGTGTTCTGAGTTAAAACTGTACTTTTTTCTGTGAAAAATGCCCTTGGTAATTTGATAGGGATTGCATTGAATCTGTAGATTGCTTTGGGTAGTATATTCATTTTCACAATATTGAGTCTTCCAATCCAAGGACCTGGTAGATCTCTCCATCTGTTTGTGTTGTCTTTGATTTCTTTCATCAGTATCTTATAGCTTTCTGCGTACAGGTCTTTTGCCTCCTTAGCCAGGTTTATTCCTAGGTATTATATTCTTTTTGTTGCAGTGGTAAATGGGATCGTTTCCTTAACTTCTCTTTCTGATTTTTCATTGTTAGTGTATAGGAATGCAAGAGATTGCTGTGTATTAATTTTGTATCCTGCAACTTTACCAAATTCATTGATTAGCTCTAGTAGTTAAAAAAATCTACAAACAATAAACATTGAAGAGGGTGTGGAGAAAAGGGAACCCTCTTATACTGTCGGTGGGGATGTAAATTGATACAGCCACTGTGGAGAACAGTATGGAGTTTCCTTAAAAAACTAAAAATCGAACTACCATACGACCCAGCAATCCCACTACTGGGCATATACCCTGAGAAAACCATAATTCAAAAAATACATGTACCGCAATATTCACTGCAGCACTATTTACAGTAGCCAGGACATGGAAGCAGCCTAAATGTCCATCAACAGAGGAATAGATAAAGAAGATGTGGTACATATATACAACAGAATATTACTCATCCATAAGAAGGAATGAAATTATGCCATATGCAGAGATGTAGATGGACCTAGAGTCTGTCATACAGCGTGAAGTAAGTCAGAAAGAGAAAAAAAAATATCGTATATTAACGCATATATGTGGAATCTAGAAAAATGGCACAAATGAACCTAAAGCAGAAATAGAGACACAGATGTAGAGAACAAACGTATGGACACCAAGGGGGGAAAGGGGGTGGGGGGCGGTGGGATGAATTGGGAGATTGGGATTGACATATATACACTACTATGTGTAAAAGACATAATGAGAACCTACTGTATAGCACAGGGAACTCTACTCAATGCTCTGTGGTGACCTAAATGGGAAGGAAATCCAAAAAAGAGGGGATATATGTATGCGTATAGCTGATTCACTTTGCTGTACAGCAGAAACTAACACAACATTATAAAGCAACTATACTCCAATAAAAATTGTTTTAAAAATGGTACTTTTTTCTTAGTCATAGTTGAATGTATGATTTCTACTTTGACATCTAACCTTCAGTGAATGATTCTGAAATATCACCAGCTGGGTATTCATTAGGTCCAGAATGACTAGTTGGACTTATTTTTCTTAGCTCTCTTTGAACTTATTCCTGTAAGTAGTGTTAAAACTTTTCTCACACTTGTCCTATTTTCTGGCAAACTCAAAGTCACATTTTTCATTTTCCATAGTCACTTACACATATAACTCATCAGTTTCGTTTTATTTCTGCTTGACTTACTGGCATAAAGTTATCATTCATGTACAATTATTATGGTGTATCTATTCAAAACTTATCACAGCTTAATAAATCACCAGTGTAAACATCACTAATATTATCAATACTAATGCAATTGCAATTGCATTATTGCTAATCATGGACACTATTATTAATATACAGGCATACCTTGTTTTATTGTGCCTTGCTTTATTGTAATTCGCAGATACTGCAGTTTTTACAGAGTGAAGGTTTGTGGCAACTCTGTGTCTATTACAAGTCTGTCAGTGCCATTTTTCCAACAGCATTTGCTCACTTCATGTCTATGTGTCACATTTTGCTAATTCTCATAATATTTGAAACCTTTTCATTATTATTATACTTTTTATGGTGATCTATGACCAGTGATCTTTGATATTACTACTGGAAAAAGGTTATGATCTGCTGAAGGCTCAGATGATAGCAATTTTTAGCAATAACGTATTTTTTAATTAATGTATGAACATTTTTTAGACATCGTGCTATTGCACACTTAATAGACTACAGTATAGTGTAAACATAGATTTTATATATATACCAAGAAACCATAAAATTCATGTGACTTGCTTTATTGAGATATTTGCTTTATTGTGGTGGTCTGGAACTAAACCTGCAATACCTCCAAGGTATGCCTGTACTGTTATTATTAATAATGCATGATACCTTATGGTGTGAAATACTCAGAGTATAGATTTTAATCATATTGTGAACGTATGTATTTTTTTTCTAAAAATTGTTTCAAACATTAACAGTTTTATTCCAGTATAAATTTTATGGTCAGTTTTGACTGATAAATGTTTATTGAGCATCTACTATGTTTAAGGTCCAGAGCTAGATACCAAGGGTATGTAGTTATATGAAAGTTTAGGCCTTTGAGGAACTTGTAGCCTAGTTGGGAAGACAAAGCACATTAAAAGTCAGAAAATCCGTGGGTGGAAAAAGTCCCTGTCTTAGTCTGCACAATGTGCTTTAATAAAATACCATAGAGTGAGTGATTGAACAACCTACATTTATTTCTCAGAGTTCTGGAAGCTGGGAAGTCAAAGACCAAGGGCCAGCAGAATTGGTGTCAGGTGACAGCCCACTTTCTGGTTTGTAGACAGCCAGCCTTCTCACTAGGGACCAACATGATCTTTCCTAGGTGTGTGCTCATGGGGTGGGGGCGGTAAAAGAGAGAGAGAGAGAGAGAGAGAGAGAGAGAGAGAACTGTCTTCCTTTTCTTATAATCCCATCATGTGGCTCCCACCCTCATGGCCTAAACTAATATTCATTACATCCCAAAGGCCCCACCAAATACCATCACATTGGGGGATAGGCCTTCAACACATGAATTTTCAAGGGACACATTTAGCTCATAATAATCCATAACATTTATCTTGCCTATCTGATCCTTAAGTCCTCTCTACAACCCCATAAAATAGTCACACTGTCTCTTATTAAATATTTCCAATAGCAGGGACTTCATTATCTCTTGAGGTAGCAGCTGATTCTGTGTTAAATCAGTTCTGACTATTAGAAATTTCTTTTTCGACTTGAGTTGAAAGTGATCCCCCATAGTTTTTGACCATTGGCCTGATTCTATCTTTTGGACCCTATAGAACCATTCTATTTGCTCGCCATACAGGAGTACTTAGAGTAGTCAAAAACAATTAGCCTATTGCCTCTTGCAATAGCTTCTCTTCTCCAAGATAAACATCCCTAGATTCCTCGGAAATTCATTCTGTGCAAAGTCATGGTTTTTAATTTTTCTTAATCTCCTGGATGCTGGCCTTTCTACATGCACATAATTTTAAATAATAATATGATATTGTATACATTAAGTGCCTAATAAGTAATTCAGACAATGAGAATTATAGGAGTTCAGAGAGAATATTAACTGAGGGCCAAGTGATTGGGCAGGGTTTAGTGGATGAAATCATTCTTGCACTGGTTCTTAGAAACATGAAGATGAGAGAGGGTAATGTGAAAAAAAGGCCCCAAAGCTGCATTGTATGTGGCTACTTCAGGAACCATGTTCAGATCAGTTTATCTCAACTGGGTGCCGAGTATAGGCACTGAATCATTCCAGTGAAATCCATTTAAAAAACATCTGTACCAAAGTTTGATTAATTTTTGTCCTATATCCTCCGTAACAAATAATAGCCAATTTTTATGCATTTCCATGTAAAGCAAGAGGCAAGTGTATTTGAATTTCAGTAACTTACCTCAGTTTTAAGAACACCTCATGAAAGTTTTAAATGGATTATTTTGAGTGGGCTGATTTCCTTGTGATGTGATGTGCTACGGAGAGACCTCCCCTGCCATGAATTAGATGCTTCTAAAGCAGGAGGTTCTGATGAAAACACCGAATTATCTAAGCTTTGGTTTCAATGGAGTCCAGTCAATCGAAGACCCAAACATATGTAACATATTCTGTGAAACTTTCACTGACTCTCACAGGCTGGAAGTAAAAAGTACTAAGGAAAGAAAAGAGAACATGGGGTCAGGATGAGTAAGGACACATTGGTGTACTTACGGGATAAGCTGTGGGTAGGATACATGTTTTCTGCTATACATATATATATATGTTCCTGTTATTTATATATATATATATATATAAAAATATATATAAAAAAACAGTTCCCTGTGCTGTACAGTAGGACTTTGTTGTTTATCCGTCCTATATATACTAGTTTGCATCTGCTAATCCCAAACTGCCAGTTCTTCCTTCCCCCATCCCTCCTCCCCCTTGGCAACCACAAGTCTGTTCTCTATGTTCGTGAGTCTGTTTCTGTCTCATAAATATGTTCCTTTGTGTCGTATTTTAGATTCCACATATAAGTGATATCATATGGTATTTGGATTTCTTACTTCACTTAGTATGCTAATCTCTAGGTCCATCCATGTTGCTGCAAATGGCATTATTTCATTTTTCATGACTGAGTAGTATTCCATTGTATATATGTACCACATCTTCTTTATCCATTCATCTGTTGATGGACATTTAGGTTGTTTCCATGTCTTGCTTATGGTAAATAGTGCTGCTATGAACATTGGGGTGCGTGTATCTTTTTTTTTTAATATAAATTTATTTAGTTTATTTTTTGGCTGCATTAGGTCTTTGTTGCTGTGCATGGGTTTTCTCCAGTTGCAGCGAGCAGGGGCTACTCTTCATTGTAGTGCATGGGCTTCTCATTGTGTTGGCTTCTCTTGTTGCGGAGCACGGAATCCTGGCGCACAGGCTTCAGTAGCTGTGGCACGCAGGCTCAGTAGTTGTGGCTCACGGGCTCTAGAGCGCAGGCTCAGTAGTTATGGCACACGGGCTTAGTTGCTCTGCGGCACGTGGGATCTTCCCGGACCAGGGATCAAAGCCTTGTCCCCTGCATTAGCAAGCAGATTCTTAACCACTGCACCACCAGAGAAGTCCCAGAGTGCATGTATCTTTTTGAATTGTAGTTTTGTCTGGGTATATGCCCAGGAATGGGACTGCTGAATCATATGGTAACTCTATTTTTAGTTTTTTGAGGAAACTTCATACTGCTTTCCTTAGCAGCTGCACCAATTTACATTCCTACCAACCGTGTAAGAGGGTTCCCTGGTGAACTATTTGAATGAAACCCTAAGAAGTAGCTTGTCAGAAGGGCCAAGTCTAGGTACTGATATTGTGTGAAAGATCTCATAATAAATCTCTTCCTGTAGCTTGAAAACATTTATTCATTACTTATGAAATAATAACTGACCATCTCGTGTGTCAGAAACCTAACAAACCCTGGAGAAGTGAACCAAAACAGACAATCCCTCTCTTCGAGGTCCTCATGATTGAGGCTGAGAGACAGACATCAATGTCATAATTATGTGCAGAACCATCTGTTAACCTAACTGTTCCAAGGAAAAAGAAGAGGTGCTATGAGAATAACATGGTGTGTGTCCTTTGTGTGTTCTGTGTAGTCCCTACTGTACCTAGAGACACCAGCCAGTTGCTGCTACAGGCCTCGATGGGGTGACCCTCAATTTGCTGCTGCTTTTTTTTTTTCCTCATTTGAGGTTGTGATTAAATTTATTTATTTATATTTATTTAGTTTTTTACACCTTTTTTGGAATATAATTGCATTACGTTGTATTAGTTTCTGCTGTATAACAAAGTGAATCAACTATATGTATACCTATATCCCCATATCCCCTCCCTCCCACCCTCCCTATCCCACCCCTCTAGGTGGTCACAAAGCAAGGAGCTGATCTACCTGTGCTATGTGGCTGCTTCCCACTACCTACCTATTTGGTAGTGTATATATGTCCATGCCACTCTCTCACTTCATCCCAGCTTCCCCTTCCCACTCCCTGTGTCCTCAAGTTCATTCTCTGCATCTGTATCTTTATTCCTGTCCTGACCCTAGGTTCTTCAGAACCACTTTTTTTTAGATTCCATATATATGTGTTAGCATATGGTATTTGTTTTTCTCTTTCTGACTTCCCTCTGTATGACAGACTCTAGGTCCATCCACCTCACTACAAGTAACTCAATTTTGTTTCTTTTTATGGCTGAGTAATATTCCATTGTATATATGTGCCACATCTTCTTTATCCATTCATCTGTCGATGGACACTTAGGTTGCTTCCATGTCCTGGCTATTGTAAATAGTGCTGCTATGAACATTGGGGTGCATGTCTCTTTCTGAATTATGGTTTTCTCTGGATATATGCCCAGGAGTGGGATTGCTGGGTCATATGGTAGTTCTATTTTTAGTTTTTTAAGGAACCTCCATAGTGTTCTCCATAGTGGCTGTATCAATTTACATTCCCATCAACAGTGCAAGAGGGTTCCTTTTTCTCCACACCCTTTCCAGCATTTATTGTTTCTAGATTTTTTTTTTTTTTTTTTTTGCTGTACGCGGGCCTCTCACTGTTGTGGCCTTTCCCGTTGCAGAGCACAGGCTCCGGACGCACAGGCTCAGCGGCCATGGCTCACAGGCCTAGCTGCTCCACGGCATGTGGGATCTTCCTGGACTGGGCACGAACCCATGTCCCCTGCATCGGCAGGCAGACTCTCAACCACTGCGCCACCAGGGAAGCCCCTAGATATTTTGATTATGGCCATTCTGACCAGTATGAGGTGATACCTCATTGTGGTTTTGATTTACATTTCTCTGATGATTAGTGATGTTGAGCGTGCTTTCATGTGTTTGTTGGCAATCTGTATATCTTCTTTGGAGAAATGTCTATTTAGGTCTCTGCCCATTTTTGGATTGCGTTGTTTGTTTTTTTGATATTGAGCTGTATGAGCTGCTTATATATTTTGGAGATACAATCTACAGATTCAGTGCAATCCCTATCAAACTACCAATGGCATTTTTCACAGAACTAGAACAAAAAATTTTACAATTTGTATGGAAACACAAAAGACCCTGAGTAGCCAAAGCAATCTGGAAAAAGAAAAACGGAGCTGGAGGAATCAGGCTCCCACATTTAAGATTATACTACCAAGCTACAGTAATCAAGACAGTATGATACTGGAACAAAAACAGAAATATAGATCAATGGACCAGGATAGAAATCCCAGAGATAAACCCATGCACATGTGGTCACCTTATCTTTGACAAAGGAGGCAAGAATATACAATGGCAAAAAGACAGCCTCTTCAGTAAGTGGTGCTGGGAAAACTGGACATTTACATGTAAAAGAATGAAATTAGAACACTTCCTCACACCATACACAAAAATAAACTCAAAATGGATTAAAGACCTAATGTAAGGCCAGACACTATAAAACTCTTAGAGGGAAACATAGGCAGAACACTCTATGACATAAATCACAGCAATATCCTTTTTGCTCCACCTCCTAGAGTAATGGAAATAAAAACAAAAATAAACAATGGAACCTAATGAAACTTCAAAGCTTTTGCACAGCAAAGGAAACCATAAACAATATGAAAAGACAACCCTCAGAATGGGAGAAAATATTTGCAAATGAAGCAACTGACAATGGCTGCTTCTTTATTTGGGCCCTCACAACACTCAAGTCAAATCATGCTTAATTTATGACAATTACTGGATGTCGGTTTAGTTAGCTGTTTATACATCTGTCTCCCCAAGTAGAATGAGAGTGCTTGGCGGGACACTCATTCATCCCAGCCCTATATCCCTAGCCCATTGTTTGGCACCCAGTAAAGTTTCAATAAATGTTAGCCGGAGGACTAAAATCCTGCTGCAGTATAGTTCAGCTTAAAATTGTATCCTGAACCAGCATTTTTTCCACAAATAGTGCAGAACCACAAGACCTCTTTATGTCAATTATGTTCTCATTTTCCTGTATATCCAATGGTACTATTTTATTATAGAACGAAACTTTGTAAGTTCCATTCTTTTTAACTCTATGCTCAATTTCAAAGTATGTGATTGAAGCTCAATTAGAGATCTATAAATCAAAAAACGTTTAAAGACATTATTTAGAAAATCAGCAACCTTGCATTAGAGACTCAAGTTCACTGAATTATTGGTTTGGGAGCAAAGCTTTAAAATGCCAAATAAATCCCGAGTGTCTTCAGTGAATGTATAGGGCAGATTGTGATGTTGCTAAATATAAACTTGATTGGGACTGTGGTGATGTGTTTGAAACATTTCCACCATGATTATCTTTCTTTTTTTGGGGGGGAAGTGGGTTAATTGCTTTTAATAGGCATCCAGTTTACTGCTTTATCAGCCCTTTTGCTTCTCAGTTTTACTACTAACACTTCTGCTACAACTCTTTCCAGAGGCTAAAATATGTCTGCATACATCCAGTATATTTAACGTATACCACAGGATGAGATTAGGATATTACAGAAGCAGGACTGTGAAAAGAATTTAGAAAAGTAAATTTTTTCTGGTTGGCCTGCCTTAATAAATATGGGTAACTCAGTAGATGATTGTACTGCAATAGTATGCTAAAAGATAACTCTGAGTCAGGCAGTGACGCAGGCTATGAGACTCTTGACCGTCATGATGGAGACCTCAATTCATTAGCCAACTGAATTCAGTCAAGGAAAGAATAGACTCCCACAAAAGCAAAATTCTCCTTAATGAGCTGTTAATTGTTTACAGGCAACGGAAGTTGCCTGATGATATTTCTTCTAATTTTACTAACGTATTCCTGGCTCTGCTGCTCTGATGGCCTCAGGCAAACTCTATCATAAAAATGCAGGTGTGCTTAGCAGGTATAATAAAAGTGCAGATGTGCATAGCAGGTTTGTCAGTTGATATGCTCATATCAGCTTAAAAGGACTTCACATTTCTATAAATTAAGAAATGGATCACTACTGCACTGATTCTCTGATTGCCCTCTCTTCATCATTTTCTCTGCAGGCCCAGACTGACTAGGCTATTTTACAGGAGTTGGAGATCACTCACTAACCTACATTACTTTGTCTCGCAGATGGCATCATTTTATCTTATGCACAAAGAGACTGACAAGTGACATTGTTGCATTGATTTTATTGTATTAGGCTATGGAGAGCACTGGATGTGATGAATATGTTATCTGGGACCAGAGTTTGCATCTGGGACTTGGCGCTCTGGTAGGATAGAGGGAGATATTTAAAAGGGCATATAGAGGGTGGAAAAGGAGAAGTTAAGAGAGAGTGTTCTCCTTCTATAAGCAAGATATTATTTTCTATACATCAGGGAATACTGAAGACCCATAGATGGTTCTCAGGCTAATCTAGTCATTTGGCAGTGAAAAGTGGTTTTTAAACTGTGCTAAGACTGTTGACCCAAGGTTTTTCAATTCCTGCCCATAGTTACAGACTTGCTGGTAATTTTCATTAACCAAGGGACCTAAGGATGCTGTAGGGCTGAGCTGATGATTGGCTTCTTGCCAACGCTGAAATGATAAGGCAGCAAGTTCCACTATTAAGTCAAATATGAGATAAGAATCCTCTAAAATGTATATGTGTGTGTGTGAGTGAGTGTGTGTGTGAGTGAGTGTGTGTGTGCATGTGTGTGTTTATATGTATGCTTTTCTTTAGTGGTGGCCCCTGCTTGCAAGTGTGGAAGGAGTGGGAGTATGTGGAAATTCAGAAGAAATACAAGTTTTATCTGATCATGTAGGATGAGTCAAGAATAATTTTGTACTTTCTTCTGACATATTCAGGGGAAAGAAAACTGTCAACTGGGTAGAATCCTCTGTCTATTTCTTCTGTCAGAAAGCTATATTTTTTGTTATAGGTACCTGCTGTTGTGAGAATGGAATTATCAAACTTCTTTTTATATGAAAAGGGCTCATTACACTCAGCAAAGCATGCAAATATCAGTGTAATTTACTATCATAGCCAATAATGAAGTGTTATTTTAAGGAATTTAATGCCACCTGTTAAAACTCAGGTTTTCTAGATCAGAGCCAGAGCTACTTTCTTGCTAGTGCATCAGGCATTAATTTTCCTCTCACAAGATATATCCCATATATTTCTGGGTGCAAGAAATATCCCATTATTTTCTAAACAAAATTAAATCTGACATGAAGTTCCTCTTATGGGGGGCCATGGGAGGGATTTAATGTCACTCATTATGGGATCTCACTTTCCACCAAGGGTTGTGGGAAGGCTTTGGGGTGTTATGCAATCCAGGGTTTGAGAAAGTCCCTCAGTGACTTGGTGCATGAAGGTCCCAAGCCTTTGTTTTCCACTGGGGGTTGTGGTACTGCTTCTTCTCTGACTGACTTGGGCACAGGGTTTGGGACTGGGATGGAAGGACTAGTGTATTCGTTCTCTAGATGGAACTCCCCTGAGGTTCCATCTCTTCCCTATCAACTCTCAGGGCTTAAAAGCACATGTCCCAGCTCTTTGGGGACCACAAAAAGCACAGTCATTTTCCAGTCTTGGAGACTCTCTCATAGACCCAGGATCAGCTGTTTCGCCTGCCTGTCTCTCCAAGCACTTCTCTCCATCCTGTCTCTCTTTGGGATGATTTTGCATATTCCCTTCCCACTGGACCTTTAGAGACACAAGTTTGCCACTCTCTCCAGTCGGAGAGTGGGGCAGGAAATATTGAAATCAGTCTGTATCATTCAAATTACTTCATCTTGATAGCAGTAGTTTCATGAACTCAAGAACAATGTCTCCTATCACTGCAAAGTGAAGAATTCTTCATATAGTTGTGTCTATTGTTGATTAACAAATCATGAGGACAGAGAGGCAGACTGTGTCTCAGACTAAAAGCTCTTTAAGACTAACATTCCCCAGGTATGCTCCATTGCATCACTCCCCTCCTTTAAAAAATTGTGTTTCTCCTGAAACAGACTTGTGGAGATAAGTCTGTTTAAGATATCTCCAGATAAGTCTGGAGAACAGACTTGTGGTTGCCAAGGGGGAGGGCGGTGGGGGAGGAAAAGATTGGAAGTTTAGCAGACTCAAACTATTATATAGAGGATAGATAAATAAGAAAGTCCTACTGTATAGCACAGAGAACTATATTCAATATCCTGTGATAAATCATAATGGAAAAGAATATAAAAAATAACATATATATATGTATAACTAAACCACTTTGCTGTACAGTAGAAATTAATACAATATTTTAAATCAACTATACTTCAGTAAAATAATTTTTTTTTAAAATGAGTGTTTCTCATTGACTATCAAAATAAAACTTTTCTCACCTCTTCATAGTCTCAACCTACCTTTTCAGTTTTGCCTCCTGTCCATACTTCATACTCAGGCAAAATGGACTCTGTTATCTGAACATTCCAATATCTCGTCGGTATCACCTGCAGGCCTTTGTTCTTGCTCTTTTGACTCAAATGCCCTCCCTTTGTATCTGCCTTTTGAGAGCCTACTCATTACTCAAAGTTCAACCCAGATGCTATTTCCTTCAAGGATTCTTTCCTGATTCCTTTGATTTGACTTTCTTTCTTTCTCCTTTGAACCTGAGAACATTTCATTTGTCCTTTTCTTTCTATAATTCTCATATTCTTACACTGTAGACTGTAGTTGATTATATTTTTGCTCTAGCTTTTCAGCTAGATTGCACATTTCCGATGGCAGGAACTGTGACCAAGGGCTGACAGATTTCCTAGTATAGTGCCTTGAGAAGCTAGACATGCAACAATTAATTTCGAAATTAGTACATCATATCCCGAGCTATTTTTAGGTCAGATATTGTTTTCTCTTTTTTCTCACAGTGCCTCCAGATGTTTGTGGCTCTAGCAGTTTTTATACGTGTGAATTTCTCTCTCCAGCATTTTTACACCTTGGCCTCCTGCAGAATAAACACATATCTAGCTGTTTGTTCCTGTTTTTTTTTGTTTGTTTGTTTGTTTGAGCTTTCCTTGTAGTTTATGTTCTGATTTATTACTGACAAACCATTTCTTTGTCCCTTTTGCTATGTTTCTCTTGGATGTCATTCAATCCTAATGGAATAGAAGTAATGCTAGACGGCACATTTATCTAACTTTTTAAAAAGTTGATAGAAACTCTAGGCATTACAAGAATAATTCTAAAACAAACAAGCAAACAAAATAACATTGCAGCTTTTTATTTAAAAAGCGGAAGGGGAGACTGTTCCAAACTAGAAGGAGCTTATTTGTACCTTTGTAAATGCTGGGTCCCCTGTTTTTCATACTATTCACCTCCACCTTGTAAACTCCTACACATCCTTCATAAACCAGGTCAAGTAACTTTTTTAGTAAAGTTAGTTCCACTTGCTGTGTGCCACTAATCTACCTTCTACTAATATCAAATATAACAAGTATCACATTGTGCTGTCCCTTTAAAATACTCCTCACTATTTTTTAAACATTTATTTTATTCAAGTATAGTTAATTTACAATGTTGTGTTAATTTCTGCTGTACAGCAGAGTGATTCAGTTATACATACATATATATACATATTCTTTTTCATATTCTTTTCCATTATAGTTTATCACAGGATATTGAATATAGTTCCCTGTGCTGTGCAGTAGGACCTTGTTGTTTATCCATTCTATATATAATAGTTTGCATTTTCTAGTCCCAAACTCCCACTCCATCCCTTCCCTACCTCCCTTCCCCTTGGCAACCACGACTGTGTTCTCTATGTCTGTGAGTCTGTTTCATAGATAAGTTCATTTGTGTCATATTTTAGATTCCACATAAAGGTGGAATCATATGGTATTTGTCTTTCTCTTCACTTAGTATGATAATCTCTAGATCCATCCATGTTGCTGCAAATACTCCTCACTATTGTAATGAATTATTTTTTTAATCTTCCTTAAACACAGACATTGGCATTAGCCTATGATTCCATAGGGCAGGTGACATTTCTCTTTCTCAGTTAAAATCCCAAGTGCTTGCCATTTAGTAGACTATTCATGACAGTCTGTTGCATAGGCTGTGCAAATATTTCTTTTGTTTGTTTACATACTTTTCTTCCCTATTCAGCTATGCAGTGACTATCTTCATTTTTGTCCTATGCCCAGCACCTCATTCAGAACCTAAAACATAGAGGACACTTAGTAAATGTTTGATAAAGGATACATTAGTGAATTATAAGGTATGTATATCAGGTGCACAATAGTTCCTGCACCAGAGTCTTTGCTCTTCAAAGCTGTGGTTGGACCCAACTCCTTTTTGTTTCTTTCCAGAACTTAACATAGTACCTAATGAATTGATGGTACTCAATAAGATGAAAGAACCCCTAATTCTAAATTCTAATGCTGACTTGCTCTGTATCTCAGTAAATCATTTGCTTAGTCAATACATATCAACTGAGTGTTTTCTGAGTGGAAGGCATTCTACTACCTTTTAAATTTTCCTATGTTTCAGAAATGGAGGAAACATTTTCTAGATTTTGTATAGTTTGGGATATTAGGGAGTATTGAGGATAATATTAGCAATATTTTAAAGGTAGGGAAAGTGAAATAAACAGTGAACTTGGAGTAACCTGAGTACTTTGGTTAATTTCATATTTATGATAGTTAAATGTTGCCATATACAAGACACATGGTTTCCATTTCTCAAAGCATTAAAATAAAATAGCCCTAATACTATGGTGAGTACATTTTTTGTTGTTAATTTGGAAGGTTTTCCGGTTCCCGGAATACCTCTGAGGAGTGATGGAATTGGATGATTCCTCTTCAGCTTGATTCTCAATCAATAGAGCTGGCATGTGTAATCTTGGGAAGACAAGTCCTTCGTTTTTCTGAGCCAGTAAGGCTTTAACCTAATGTACTGTTGTGAGACCCTCCATGTAGCAACCTTGCCCAAGCATGTTATCCAGAAGAAGCCAGTCCATGCTTTTGGCCAATGCATAGCCTTTGACTGCTTGGGTAGATGGCTAACTATCTTAGAAGCCTCTATACAATAGAAAGGGAGAAAAGGGGCGGGATACATAGACATCTGAGCCCTTCTGTGTAAAGGGGTCTGTTAATGTTTAAAACTCATGCTGTGAAAAACTGAAGAACCAAAAATTGTGTAAAAAAAGCGGGCTCACATACCAAAAGAAAAGATTTCTGTTTGCACACTACAAAACTTCCGATGTTGTGCCATTAATCACTCCAATAGTTTGCTTTATACAAAACTAAAAGTCACATGTCACGATCCTAATATGCTGAAGAGGGAGGAAGGGAGAGAACGTTAAACATAATCATTATGCAAAAACTAACTTTATAGAAGGGATAATGAACATTTATGATCATCCAGAGACAGAACCCCTGGTGAGAATGAGACAGTGCTAAATGCATGCTAAACAAATAATAAGTGCAGAATCTTGATTTAATATCATTTAAAAATATACCTGAGTGATGACAAATGAGCATCTAACTATGAAATATCATTTACATGTAACACAAAGAGTGAGAGGCTTATTTGGAACTGCATTTACATTGCAAACACAGAGGCCCAGTATTTCAGTAATGAAAAACTTGTTAACCTGTCTGGATAATATACCCGTTTTAATTAACTTTATTGTATTTCATACATTTGTTAATATATATGTGGAAAAATGTTCAGGATTAGAATATATTTAAAATCATCAAGTGCACCAAACGAAGCCAGTATAATTTTCTGGGTTTCAGTCTAATCCAAGGAGAGATTTTTGTTTTTGATCTAATTCCTTAGAAGTTGAAATAATGAAGTATACAATATGTACTATTTCCATAAGTGATCATGCCTCTGTTAACCTTAGAACTAGATATTAAAATGCGGACGCTTACTGAGGAGATTAAATATGCTTTTATTGTAAGACTGTAGTGAAATTAATCAGAATTTGAATATTATTCTGACCTTGATATAATGATAGTATCTGAACACAATATAAGCCATCAACATTTTTTTCATCTTCTATTTTTAGTTTTTTATTATTGAAAAGAAATGAAATTTGAAGTTAAAGCAATGTATTAGTAAAGCTTATTCATTCTGGTGAGAGCCCCAAGCTACATAGGTTCTGGTTCTGCCATTAGCTAATATATGGCTTTGAATAAGTCCCTTCAGGTCCTCAATTTCTTCATTTGTAAGTTTACTCTTGGAAATACCAATATGTCATAATTCTAAATACATGAGAAGATCAGGGCTCTGCTCTCCTGACAATACTTAAAGAGGGGTAGGAACATCTTATGCAAAAAGATGGGCGGGGTACTTTACCTGACTAAATTTTTCTTGAAAGCCAGTGATGCTGAAAACTCAGACTCTGTGCACCAGTGCCTAATCAAATCTTGGAGACAGAGTTTTGGGTGAAGTTGAAAAGAATGTCTTTATTGCTTTGCCAGGCAAAGGGGGACATGATGGGCTCCTGCCTCAAAAACTGTGTATCCCAACCCAGGACGATTTGGTGAGGAGTTGTATAGCAATGGTTCAAGGGTGGGGTTGCTGATAAGGATTAGGGTGTCTGCAGAGCCTGCACTCCTTTAATCTGGTTTCAGGTGGTCTCCTGTTGAGTTTCTCTAGTTATTCAAACTGTGATCTTCTCTGCAATGAAGAATGCTAAAACCTTCCATTTGTTGGGGGTTTTAGTTCTTTACAGAGCTCAAAGATATTGTTATGTGTATCCTTGAGGCGGAACCAGGACCCCCCTGCGGTAAGGCTGCACTATTGTTTCTTGACTGCTCCTCCCTTGTCTCTGCATCCCCTCCCTTCCCTGATTAGCAACTGTTTGAACCTGCCATTTGGAACTCAGAGAAGGTCATGGAGGCTGAATAAAGCCTATTTCCTACAAACAAGAAACAGGGGGCACAGAAAGGATTTGTACCCTGGAGCCCCACAGGTTCCTGCTCAGTTTCAATAAGAACAGATGTTTGGTGGTTAGATGTTTGTCCCGCCATACAGATGGGGCCACTTAGATAAACTTTCTCTCTGGTAATAATTCTTTTTCTGGGAAAAATCCCCAATTTAAATTTTTCTAGGTAGTTAGGGAGGGGCAATAGTTTCTCTTAAACCCACATGGCCTCAATTGCCTTTAAACTCAATCCTTATGCCAAACTCACACATCCTGGGGAGGCCTGTTCTGAGCCCCTGCAATACCTTATCATTACCCAAATATTTCATCCTTTTTATAACTTATGAATATTCGAAGGAATATTTCTTTAAAGTCTCTCAGTGATCTTCAGTGATAATTTTAAAACAAACATCACTAGTTCCTTTTGCTTTGTTTCTTGTATAAAACAATGAGCTCCAAAATAGGAAATATGTTTGTTTTTAACCACTGAAAGATATTTTAGAAGTCTCTCTGCCTATTAAATATTACCAGTTGACATTCAGCATAACCCAAAATGTAACACTAATTTCTTCAGAGGACAGAAGATAGCTCAATTTACTGGGCACAATTTAACAGTGGCATAATTAAGGTGCAGCCAGGCCAGAATGCTTACTAATTAGGACAGATTCCTGACTGTCCATTTCACTGTGCAACGCCCACTAAAATCACCAGGAATCTTGCAACAACTCAGTTTTCTCATGTAGCTCTCAGATCTTAAAAGTATTGAAGACCTTAATCAGCATGTAAATGTTGTATTTTCATAAAAAGAGGAAGAATTTGTACATCCTCAAAATAATTCTCTATGGACTTTTACATATGAGGAACCACCAAAGTGATTTAACCAGATTGAAGACCACAACCTAAGCAAAGAGAAATTACAGTCTCATCTCTGCCTTGGCATTGGACCAGGTCTCCATCGGCAATGCTAAGTAGAGGATTGGAGTTTTTCTCGAGATATCTTTATGTTTGAAGCAGAAGTAAAACATGATCTTTGTTATTTAAATACTTATCAGGGTTCTTAGGATGAAAGTAATATTTTGGTGGTAATAACAATGTTGTCTTCATAAATTGGAACATAAAAATAACAAAATTGAGCATGCCTTTGTTGAATTACTCTGTATGTTTCTTTGTGCATGTCCACATGTATATATATATATATATATATATATATATAAAGTTCAAATTGCAGTTATGCTTTATTTAAGAAACACACACTTTAAAAAAAAGTTTATGGGACTTCACTGGTGGTCCAGGGGTAAAGAATCCACCTTACAATGCAGGGGGTGTAGGTTCAATCCCTGGTTGGGGAAGTAGGATCCCCCATGCCGTGGGGCAACTAAGCCGGTGTGCCACAACTACTGAGCTTGCGTGCCTCAACTAGAGCCTGTGTGCCACACACTAAGGAACCCGTGCACCACAACTAGAGAGAGAAAACGTGCACACCACAGCTAGAGAGAAGCCCGCATGCCGCAATGAAAGACCCCATATGCCACAACTAAGACCTGATGCAGCCAAAAATAAATTTTAAAAAAAATTTATGAAGAATTTTCTTACTGAGTCTTTTTTTTTTTTTTTTGCGGTACGCGGGCCTCTCACTGATGTGGCCTCTCCCGTTGTGGAGCACAGGCTCCGGACGCGCAGGCTCAGCCGCCATGGCTCACGGGCCCTGCTGCTCCGCGGCATGTGGGATCTTCCCAGACTGGGGCACGAACCCGTGTCCCCTGCATCGGCGGGCGGACTCTCAACCACTGCGCCACCAGGGAAGCCCCTTACTGAGTCTTTTTAAAAAGTAGCAGGTGACAAAGTTTTTACACGGCATTATTAAATTAAATTGTTCCTATATAAAACATCGTCCCTAAAATCCTAGCTAGATGACTGACAGGGAAAGTATTTTGCTTTTCTTTAGGACTTAGTTGGATATTCACCTCTTTCTGATTGATTGAGGGTTTTTTCTTTTTTTGGTTGTTGTTGCTTTGGTTTTTTGTTTTTTAATTTCTCAAGATAGAAATACTGTATAGCTTTTGTTACATTTGTGCCTTGGGAAAATATAATGTATTCGTTTCCTAGGGCTGCTTTAAAAAAGTACCCAAAACTCACAAAAGAAATGTATTGTCTCACAGTTCTGGAGGTTAGAAATCCAAAATCAAAGTGTCAGTGGGGTTGGTTCCTTCTGAGGGCTGTTAGGGAGAATCTGTTCCATGCCTGTCTCCTAGATTCTGGTTTTCTGGCATCACACCAATCTCTGTCTTCATATTCACATAGCATTTCCCCTACGTCTCTGTCTCTTCATATCGTCTTACCTCTGTGCACATCTGCCTCTGTGTCCAAATTTACCCTTTTTACAAGGACATAGTCATATTGGATTAGGACCCACCCTATTGATCTCAACTGAACTTGATCAGCTGCAAGGACCTTATTTGCATATAAGGTCACATGCACAGGTATTGGGGGCTTAGGACTTCAGATCTTTGTGGGGGAACACAATTCAACCCATAACAGATGGAAAGTTGAAATCTGAAATTAGAGGAAAAACAAAAATGAAAAGGGAGGACATTTTGGTGACAGACTTACATGAGTTAAACAGAGATAACCAGAATGTGCCATGTGGGATTCTGAACTACTCTGATAACTACTGAACCACAAATCCAGAATGTTTAGATAAGGCAGGAAAGAGCAGGTACCTATTGAAGGTTTAGCTAGATGAAGGGGCAATATTCCAAAAGGATGAAGAGTCAGTGCAGCATTCATGGACATGGTGATCTTAGAATAGATTGTTCTTTGCATTATTTTATTTTGCCTGTTTTGAACATATGTGTTCATGGTTACCAAAAGGAGCTCAGATTTCTATAGTGGATTTTGCTATTTATTGGAACTGGAATATAAATGATCAAATAGATGCTAGGGAACTCTATACAGCCTGTAAAAAAAAAATCTATTGTAATAAATTACCCTGCTACAAGAATCCAGCCAGTAGTCACTCCCCCACCACCCCGAACTGGCCTGATATGGAGTGATGTACTAGTCCCCGGTTTCAGAGTATACTAGAAAAAAGTATTTTAATTAAAGTTTGGAGATACATTGTTAGTTAGATTTAAGTATGATTGGTATAAAATAAAAGAGATTTCTAGTTATTTATTTATACCCTAGGCTGATTGCTTTAAAAAGTGCTCAATTATAATTATTTAATTTATTTATAAATATATTAGCTATGATTGTATTAATTTAATTTAATTTACTAAGTAATCTCATTTAAATCTCATTTAATTCTTAAAATAGTAATTTTATTAGTTTTCAAAATTAAGGTATAGAACATTTTTATTTCAATTTAAATTTCTGTTAAACTTTATGCTTTGTAGTTCAAACACAGACCTCTATCACGACTTGCTGGCAATATATTCTAAAGCTGGGGAAAAATCAGATTGGAAAGAAAGATCTCATAAAAATTGAAAGTATACTCTAAAACTATTGACTGCAACATCGCAGCATGGGTAAAAATTGATGTATATTTCATAATCTCAGCTGAAGTAGATATAACCATGTCTTATACTTGACTGAAATGTATTGGTGGCTTTTGAGGGTAATAATAAACATTAACAATCAACAGAAATATCCCAATCTCTTTATATAGTGAATATTAAAGTTTTCGACTGTGGGTAATCAGCATGACATTTTGCAACTTTAATCATTAGTTCAAGTTCAAAGCAATATTCCTCCAAATTGTTGTCTGTCTTCAACTCCTAGTGGAGTTTCCCTGTGGAAGAAGATAGTCTTTGAAGTCACCGAAGCTCTGCGGTAGTCATTTATATTTAACAAAACAGAAATTACCAGGGCCACTATCTTTGTAAGCTTTATTGAAATCCTTAGACATCTTCTTTTTCCCAAGTTCTAAATGAACAATGTGCTACCAACTTAACTAAACAATAGGGTATGCTGTCATGAATTGTCAAGTACCTGAAGTACCTTTAGTGGAAAGCAAGTATTGTTTTATTTCCTGTACTAGCTTAAGAGTAAGTACGGTACAGAAAATCAATAAACATATTCCCAGAGCTGGGACTAACTCACTGTGTGACTTTAGGAAAACTAACTTCTCAGGTTCTCAGGGTACTCATTTGTGAAATGAACAGGTTGGACAAATTAATCACTTAAGTTCTTTTCAATTCTATTATTCTATGACTGTATGATTCAGTGTTTCAACTTGATTGTTGGCCTTTAAGTAATAATGAGAATTAATCTCTCTCAATTCAAAATTTCATCCTTTGATCATAACATAAAACACAGGAGAACCACACAAAACAAATGTCTAGTTTAATGAATTATTGTGAGGGGAGCAGGTGTATAACCACCACCTGGTTCAAGAAATAAAACATTAGCAACTGCCCCATGAGCCCTTTCATGTGCCGCATCCCAATATCAACTTCATCCCTCCTTCTCCTCAAAGTAACCACTATCTTCACTTTTCAAATAATTGCTTCCCTTGCATTCATTGAATTCAATTGTTATTTTTTACTTTATAAATCAACTTTATTGAGGTATAATTTGCATACAATAAAATGCACTTACCATTAAGTGTTTGATTGCTTTTAAGGAATATATACATTCATGTAACCAGCAGCCAAGTCAAGATGTAGAATATTTATTTCAATTAACCCTAAATGTTTCCTTTTGTCCCTTTGAAGTCAGTTCACATCCCTCCTCCATTCTTAGTCCCAGGCAACCAATGTTCTTTTCGAGTACATTCTATGTGGAAGTCACTGTGTTTCAGAGAGTGAGATAATGGATACATACAGGCTTTTCCATCAAGAAACTTATAAGACAATTGCCATTTCTATTTTGCTCACCAATGTATCACCAAACACAAGTAGAGTGCATGGCAATAGTAAGCACTCAATAAATATCTATGAAATGAAAATTCAAGGAGTATACAGATAAATACACAGCAGAATGTTACAAAAAACTATAAGAAAGACACAAACAAACATTCTATGACATAAAACACAGGAAAGGTTTGAGGTAAGCCTGGAAAAATAGAATGAGACTTATATAGTGAATGGCTTTGAAAATCATGCTCTTTTCCTTTATTTCTAGGTAGTGGGACAATCACTGAAGTTTTTGGACAGGGGAGTGATGTAATTACATTCGTATAATACTTCAGGAAGATTAAGTTTGTGGCAGTGTATAGGATACATCAGAAAGGAAGATATAGTTGGCAAAGACTAGTAAGGAGATAATTATGGTCGCCCAGACATGAAGTAATGAGGGACTGAACCGGGGGCTGTAGCAGGAGAGGACTTTGTGAAGGTACACTCTACAGACCATTGTTCCTACCATACAAAAGTCTTCTCCATTGAGTGGCCATTTTCTTCTTCAACTAGAAGAATACTGGATAAAACTATGAACATTTTGCTGATTCAGTAGTTTTACATCTATAGTGCATATCTAATTTCTTAACAAAAGTATTGGCATCATCTTCTATCCTAGCTACATGTGTCACAAAAGTATACCATAATACCCTTGCAGAATCCCCAGGGATTTTCCCTTAAACATAGTGATGAATTCTGAAAAATTTTCATGTGTTTGCCAAAATTATAAGTTGTGGCATTTCAGAAATTCGTCTCTCCCACCCCCTGAAACAACCTTTTTTCTTCAATCTTGTAAAATCTGGGTAAGTTACTTAACCCACATGAGTCTCAGATTTTTGGTGTTTTTTTTTTTTCCATTTATAAAATGCAGATGATATTTTCTACCTTATAGAACTATTGTACAGATTAAGTAAAATTATTTTTCTAAAGTGCTGAGCCTGCTGAGCAGCATGTTTTGCACATAGGAGAAGCTCAGTAAATCTTAAATACTATTGATATTGCTATTATTGGTTTTATCACTGTTAATCCTGTAGCAAAACAATTCACACAACTTCTATTAGTGTGGGCACAGCAAGTAAAGAATTTGACGCTGGTAATCCAGTGTCTTTGTTCTCAGAATTTAAATTCTCACCATCTATGGAGCTACAGTGTACCTCATAATGATCATTGCCTTTTCTTTAGAGGAAATATATTGGGAGTACTAGTCATAGTTATTAAAAAACAAAATAAAACATGGTTTACATTTGGAAGAGAGAGAAAATGAGAATGCTTATGTTTTTTTCTCTTTTCCCTGCACATTATTTCTCTGATTGTCATCTGTTTATTCTCCCCTTTTGTAACAAACAGGAAAACCAGTTTTCTAGAGCCATTTCTTACACCACTAACTTTTCATGACCAAGGTGGTGGTGGGCTAGCTCAATCTATCTCATGAAATGTTTAAAAAAGTGGGTCAGTTGGAATTCCTCTGAATATAGAAATGTTTTTGATGAATTAGTTATTTCCTAGAATTTTTTCCAATGTTTGTAATGTTCTCTATGAACCAGAGATAGTTATCATGATTTACTATAGAAAGTCATAGTTTGGGTCCATGCCATGTAAAGAAAAAAGAGAAACAAATAAAAGTAGAGGGAAAAAACCCAATTAGTACAGACAGTCATTAAATTAACATTATTAAATTATATTTGTTTCTTGAATACAATTTTGGAGAATATCAGCTGTGGATAATTTAGAAACATTAGCATGAGCTAATTATGCAAACTTTCATGGTCAGTTTCAACTTGCATATGTTAATATTAAATGCAGTTTGATTTATACACATTTATTATAATTTCTTATGATTTATCAATGACAGAATGAGTGATGATTATCTCAGTAAGGAAAAATAGAAAATTTTAAAAAATGAAATATACATATTTAATATTCAAAGTCAATATTAACTCTAGTTTCCCCTTTGAGGCTATATGAGAAAGATAAAATGCCACAGTAAAAGCTTGGGGAGCTAACTCATATTAGAGAAGTATATTTAAAGAATAAGTGAGCTCATTTTATAAGAAGCTAATAAAATATCATAGTGGAAAGAAATGTTTCTTCCTCCCCATTGATGTCAATTGTCAGATTAGTTCTAGATTTTAAACCCAAATTTGTTCTTGCTGGTTTTGAAATTTTGTTTAAAGTTGTGAGTCTTTATCTTTCGTTGACCTATGCTGTCACAGATGTGATGCTTTTGATTTCCCTTCCAGCTTATATAATGGAACTTTTCTTTTTGGAACCTGGTAATTTTAAGATTAGAATTCTTTGTTTGAAAGGAACCTACCATCGGCTGACCTCAACCCTTTTCATTTTTGATCTCAGGTTCATCTAAACCCCATGATAGCACCAAGGTCCAAAGTTTTTAAAGATACAAATTTCTTTTATTCCCTATTCTCCTTTAGAGAAAATAACATCAACTAAAAACTCCTTCTGTCTGAAATTCTTCCTCTTTGTGTTCAAGGAAAGTTGAAATGGCTCTTGAATCTCTTTATGCAAAGGTGTTATTTCAGTGTCTTGACCCTCTAGTCTTCAGCTTCACTTACAGCAAGTGCATTATTGTTAAAAGGTGATTCATTCTTCAATATTAATTAATGTGGAAATTTAGTTTATACATATGTGAAATATTCTGAAATTAGAGGTAGAACTTCTAAAACAAAGTTTCTATGGTGGCCTGTAATTTCTGGAAATGGATAAGAGCAAATCACATTACAAATATAGAGTTTAAGTTTTTAAAAATAGTATTATCAATATATTTTTTTAAAAAAATCAAAGAACTTGCAAATAGGAAAGCAGGAGTAAATCAGTGCATCGGTGACCCAGAAACTTGAGGCAGGTAATTCTCCTGGAATTCAGTCCATTGGAACAAAAGGAAATATAAGAGAAAAGGTAATAGACATACAACATAGATTCACAAGTTCCAAGATCACTATAAATGGCATTCTTTGAGTAGAAACAGAGAGAATAGAAGAAAGGAAATACAGAGTAATAAAAGAATACATACACTAATTCTTTTAGTCAACAAATTAGTGCCATGTCCCAGGCACTGTTACAGACTCAGGGAAACATTAATAATAATAT
Organism: Globicephala melas; assembly: GCF_963455315.2. Taxonomy (NCBI): domain Eukaryota; kingdom Metazoa; phylum Chordata; class Mammalia; order Artiodactyla; family Delphinidae; genus Globicephala; species Globicephala melas. The sequence goes on from NC_083335.1 coordinate 47,533,968, forward strand.
AATAAAAGCAAACAAAAGTCTCTGCATGCATGGTGCTTACATTCTGCTTGGAAAGACCTACACTAAGCAGGATAAATAAATAAAATATAATGTGTTAGAGTATGAAAAGGGTTGAGGAAATAAATAAGCAAATAATAAGAATTTGAAATAATGTGATAATTTTTTCATTTTGGATGTGGTGATCAAGAAAGGCCTCACTGCCCCAGAGACATATGGGCATTGAGGTGAAGTGAGGCCATGAGCCATGCTGCAGTCTGCAGGAAGGGCATCCCAGATAGAAGTAATTATAAGTATAAAGGCCCTTGAGTCAAGAGCATATGAGATATATTCAAGGAACAGAAAGGAGGTTCACTCTGGAGAGAACTAGGGAAGAGTAGTAGGAGGTAATGTCAGAGGAAAAGAAGGACAGCTTGTGTAGTTTTGGTTGTCACAGTAAGAACCTTGATTTACTATGGAAAGCCATTAGAGGTTTTTGCGAAGAGGAGTGACATTATCTGACAGGTGTTTACAGGATCATAGACCATATCTCAACATAATAAAAGCTGTTTATGACAAACCCACTGCCAGCATAATACTCAGTGGTGAAAAGCAGAAAGCCTTCCCGCTAAAATTTGGAACACGACAAGGATGCCCATTCTGACCACTTCTATTCAACATAGTATTGGAAGTCCTAGCCTAGTCACCGCAATCAGACAAGAAAAAGAAATAAAAGGTATCCAAATTTGAAGGGAAGAGGTAAAGTCACTATATGCTGGTGACATGATACTATATATGGGATCTTAGACAACTCTTTCAATGTTTTTTTTTTTTTTCTATAAAGGAAAAAAGAGATGTAGCCTGGTATCTAGAGGAGAAATCGGGTCAGAGGTTTCTTGTGTGTGTAATGGGAGAAGTAACGGTTTGTGGAACAATAGGAATTATTCAATAAAGAAGAAAAAATTCATAATAAAAGAGAAGAATATCTGGAACAATGTTCTTGAATGGTGGAGTGAAGATAGGGGCTTATTCACAGGAAGAGGCATAGGCTTGGAGCATGGGAAGTCCATTCATAGAAATAGAAAAGTAGAATATATGGGTAGATATACTGGTAGGTAGGTAAATGTGGTGGTGAGAATAGATGGAAGTTCTCACCTGGTTATTTTTTTCTCAGTGGAATAGGAAGCAAGGTCATCATCTGAGCATGAAGATGGGAGAAGAGGCACTAAAAGTTTAAGAAAACAGAGCATGTATAGAATAGTCAGCTAGAAATGTTGGAGAGTGAATGTGCTAGGGGAAATATGGCATGATACCCATTCAGCATTAAAGGCTTACTTGAGGTTAATAGTCATGAATTAAATGTGAGACCATTCAGTACGATTGTGTGTTTTCTACAGCCATGTTCAGCTGCAGGGGTTGCAAGTATAATTAGCAGCTGGAGAATTTGATTTCACCAAGGTTTTAGTCTCATGATCTGAATAAAATGAAGTGAGAAAGAGAGGCATGGGAGGTAAGGGGAGGCATAGGACGGTATATGCACAAGATTCATTACACTAATTGACTTTGGAACTTAAGCTGCATCATGAGTGAAGGCCAGATATCAAGGGGGTGATAGCCAATGAAAGGGGTTAGGATCAAAATTTGTGGGTCTTAGTTCAATGGAAAGACTGTTAGAGTCAAGGTAGCAGAGGAAGTTGGCTGGAAAGATAAGTGGTGGTTAAAAATTGGAATGTTTGAAATTAAAATTATGGAGTAATTTCAGTTATTTTAAATCTAAGGTCAAAAGTGTGACTATGGGATTAAGTGACTGAGGTAGGTTGGAGGAACAGATTATGGGAGGAAAGGATGTCCAGAAACTGAGAGGCCAATTTATTGGAACAATCTTCTAGGTGAATTTTTAAATCTCCAAGAATTATGAGTTAGTGTTTGAGAGTGACAGTGAGACTGGAGCTAAAGAAATGAAGGTGAGTGAACTGGGGATCTGCAGACCATTGAAATAAGAGAGTAAGTAGGTGTTTTTATGGGGGAGAAAAAGACTGTGATCTCAAAAAGTCTAGATAATGGTGGTGAGGAAGGTGTGCCACTGTCCCAAATCCACCTGTTTGTTCTCTGTATCTATAACTCTGTTTCTGTTTTCTTATGTTTGTTCATTTGTTTTATTTTTTAGATTTCACATATGAATGAAATCATACAGTATTTGTCTTATTTCCCTTAGCATAATACCCTCTAGGTCCATCCATGTTGCTGCAAATGGCATGATTTCATTCTTTTTTATGGCTAAGATATATTGCATTGTGTGTGTGTATATATGTGTGTGTGTATATTTATGTGTGTCTACACACACACACACACACACACACACACACATACACCACATCTTCTTTATCCATCCATCTGTTGATGGGCACAGAGGTTGCTATCATATCTTGGCTACTGTAAATAATGCTACAATGAACATAGAGTTGCATATATCTTTTCAAATTAGTGTTTTCATTTTCTTCAGATAAATACCATGAGTAGAATTGCTGGATCATATGGTAGTTCTATTTTTAATTGTTTTGAGGAACGTGCGTACTGTTTTCTGTAGTAGTTCTACCCATTTACATTCCCACCAACAGAGCACTATGGTTCCCTTTTCTCCACATGTTTGCCAACACTTGTTATTTGTTTTTAGATTTTTTTTTTTTCATAATAGCCATTTTGGCAGGTGAGAGCTGATACTCACTGTGGTTTTGATTTGCATTCCTTGATGATTAGTGACGTTGAGCATCTTTTCCTGTGCCTGTTGGCCATTTGTATGTCTTCTACAGAAAAGTGTTTATTCAGATCCTCTGCCCACTTTTTAATTGGGTTGTTTGGTTTTTTGATGGTAAGTTATATGAGTTCTTTGTATATTTTGGATATTAACCAACCCCTTATTGGATATATCATTTGCAAATATCTCCTTCCATTCAGTAGGTGGTCTTTTTGTTTTATTGACAATTTCCTTTGCTGTGCAAAAGCTTTCTAGTTGATGTTGCCCCATTTGTTTATTTTTGCTTTTGTTTCCCTTGCCTGAGGAGACATATCCAAAAAAATATTACTAACACCAATGTCAAAGTGTGTACTTCCTATGTTTTCTTCTAGAAGTTTTATGGTTTCATGTCTTACATTTGTCTTTAATCTATTTTGAATTTATTTTTGTGCATGGTGTGAAAGAGTAGTCCAGTTTGATTCTTTTGCATGTAGCTGTCCAGGTTTCCCAACACCATTTATTGAAGTGTTTGTCTTTTCCCCATTGTATATTCTTGTGTCTTTTGTCATAAATTAATTGAACATAAGTGTGTGGGCTTACTTCTGGGCTCTCTATTTTGCACCACTGATCTATGTGCCTAATTTTATGCCAGTACCATGCTGTTTTGATTACTGTAGCTTTGTAGTATGGTTTTAAATGCAGGAGTGTGATGCCTCCAGCTCTATTCCTCTTTCTCAAGATTGTTTAGACTATTCGGGGTCTTTTATGTTTCCATAAAAATTTTCAAATTATTTGTTCTAGTTATGTGAAAAATGCCATTGATATTTTGATGGGGATCACACTGAATTTGTAGATTGCCTTGGGTAGTTTGTCACTTTAACAAAATTAATTATTTTAATCCATGAACATGGTATGTCTTTCCATCTGTTTGTGTCATCTTCACTTTCTTTCACAGTGTCTTATGGTTTTCTAAGTACAGGTCTTTTATCTCCTCAGTTAGATTTATTCCTAGGTTTTTTATTCTTTTTGATGCTATTGTAAATGGGATTGTTTTTCCCAATTTCTCTTTCTGATAGTCCTTTATTAAGTGTATAGAAATGAGACAGATTTCTGTATATTAATTTTGTATCCTGCAACTTTACCAAATTCACTGATGAGTTCTAATAGTTTTTTGGTGGTGTCTTTAGGATTTTCTATAGTACCATGTCATCTGCAAACAGTGACAGTTTTATTTCTTCCTTTCCAATTTGGATTCCTTTTATTTCTTTTTCTTGTCTGATTGCTGTGGCTAGAACTTCCAATTGTATGTTGAATAAAATTGGTGAGAGTGGCATCCTTGTCTTGTTCCTGATCTTAGAGGAAATAATTTCAGCTTTTAACTGTTGAGTATGATGTTAGCTGTGAGCTTGTCATATACAGCCTCTATTATGTTGATGTATATTCCCTCTATATGAACTTTGTTAAGAGTTTTTATCATAAATAGATGTTGAATTTTGTCAAGAACTTTTTCTACATTCATTGAGATGATCATATGATTATTATTCTTCAATTTGTTAATGTGGTGTGTCACACTGACTGATTTGCAGATGTTGAACCATCATTGCATCCTTGGGATAAATCCCACTTTATCATGGTTAGTGATGTATTGTTGAATTCAGTTTGCTAATATTTTGTTGAGGGTTTTTGCATCTATGTTCATGACTGATATTGGTTTGTAATTTTCTTTTTTTGCGATATCTTTGTCTGGTTTTGGTATCAGGGTGATGCTTGCCTCAAATAATGAGTTTGGAAGCATTCTTTCCTCTGCAATTTTTCAGAGTTGTTTGAGAAGGATAGTTGTTAACTCTTCTCTAAATGTTTGGTAGAATTCAGCTGTGAAGCCACCTGGTCTTGGACTTTTGTTTGTTGGGAGTTGTTTTATTACTAAGTCACTTTTATTACTGATATTAGTCTGTTCATATTTTCTATTTCTTCTTGGTTATTCCCCCCTTACTCTTTTATTTATCACTGTAAAATGGGGAATATAAAATGTATTGCAGAGGGTGAGGAAAGCACAATTCATGATCTAATCAGTGAAAACCATGTGTCATACATTTTTCCTCTGGTTAGCTCTTCAAAGATTTTTCCTGAACCTTCAAAGAGGCTTCCCTAGGTGAAGTTTACTTCTCTGTGAGGTGTATTTAGGTGCTTAGTAATAGTTAATCATCTTATCTAGGTGAGTCAGGAGAACTTCAGCCGTAATAACTGAAACAATTCATTCTCTTTTTTCAAAAGATATTCAGTGTATCTGTGAGGGTAAGCAATAACTAAAAATCATGGCATTTGATCTATATCTATATCTATATAGATATATAGATATATAGATATAGATATATCAAATGCTATATCTGTATAGATATAGATATATATACATACATCTGGCTGATTAAGCCAGTTTTTCTAAGGAGTCCACAGCACAGATGGAGAAGGAAGTAAGAGAAAAAAATTAACATAGAAGGATTCTGTAATGATAGTACGACAGATTTTATGCAAGAGAAGAGCCATGTCGTTTGAAACATCCTTTGAGAAAAAACAATAAGAGATACAATTGCGTGACTATAACTAAGCTTTTGAAATTTCTTTTATGGCCTGTCTTTAGGATAAAGTGACCTGAAAAACAGAGATTCAAAAGAATTATACTTTTGTATATGACGTTTCAACTCTTTTGAATAGTCATCTTTAATAAGAAGAACCTAGATATGGCTGAAATCATCGTTAGTGGAGATTTTTAGAAGGGTGGTTGTTTCTCAAGTAATGTCTCTCTGCCTCATGATACCTTTCTATGATTAAAACCTGAATAGAATGCTAGACTGAATAGAATGCTAGGGCACCTATTGACTCTGTGATCATCTTCAGCCCCTGCTCTTCTTAAAACCAGAGGAATAGAATGTCCTAGAAGCCTGCAAAAGATAATTGATCAAAGCTTCAAGGCTTGGCATTCATTATCCCAATAAAAAACCTTTTTACCTAACTTAACTTGACAAACTTAAACCTAAGTTCCACTTCACTGTTCCATCTGGAACACTGTTTCACCTGTGAATGTGTTTAAGTTGATAGCTGTTAACATCTCAAAACATGATCACTATTTTTTCCCAAAACTCTCTTTTGCTAAGTCTTCTAGATGTCGAGGATGTTTCCTTCCCTCATCCATTTTCACTCTGAGAATTGTTTAAATCTCAGTCTTCAGAGCCTACTGACTACAAATTATCTCCCTTTGCTCCTTCAATAGACTGATTTCAAATGGCCACAAATCTGACAATCAAGGAATTGCCCAAATATAGGTAGATGAGTTAGACCTGTCCAGGAATATTTGTTAGCAATAACGTACTCATAGTATCATTTGTTTCCAAAGATCTATATGTTTGACATATAAATTCTTTCATCTTAATGTCCTTAGACTTTTAAACAATCTGACCACTTGACCATATTGGTGTCTATAATGCTAAATGGGTAATTTCTAAGTTATCTAGTATTTACAATAATGACTATTCATTTCCATGTAGACTGTACTCACTGATATAATAGACACAACAGATCTTAACTTACGTATTAATATCTGTGTATCAAGTCAGATATGGATAGCCCAGTTATCTGTCCACATGAAACTGTTTTGGTTTTCTTTACCTAATATTTTGGGTGTCTACTGAGGAGAAGCATGATGCTAAGCAATGTGTAGTCACAGTCTCTCATAATCATCAAACTACTCTATTAGCTTTGAGGTAGGTAATTTATAGAAGAAGCAGCTGAGGCTCAGAGAAATTAAATATCTCATGGAAGGTCACAGAGCTATCCATTGGAAAATCTCAAATAGGAAATGAGATCCAAATCTGTCTTATTTAAGCCCGTGTCTATTCCACTACACCCTTCCTCTAGTCTACTTGATAATTAGAGACTACCAGATTTCTGGCTCCAAGGATGATACTGCTAAAACTCTAAATATAACACACATGGACTGGAAAGATGACTCACTTGAAGGCCATGCTTCTATAGACACCCATCAAAGAAAGAGGATAAATTTATTAAATCCATTCTATGTGAAATGGCAGTGACTGAATTCAGTAGGGTTGCTAGGTAAAATACACCCAGTTAAATTTGAATTTCAGATAAATAAGTAATTTTTTAGTATAAGGGTGGCCCATGCAATATTTAGGGCATACTTGTATTTTAAAAATTATCCCTTATTTGAAATTAAAATTTAACTGAACATCCTGTATTTTTATTTGCTAAATATTGCAATCCTATGAATAAAGCAATTGTGGTTAGAACTTCCAATTTCAGGGAACCATTCAGTTGTGTTTTCTATTAGCCTTTTAGAAAAATAGCCTTGATCTAGTACATAGTGATTGGATAATCGCATGAATGTTGTGCTCTGAAGTAGGGAAAGGGTTTTGTTTGAGGTGGAGGGCAATAAATTTAACAATATCCTGAACTTTTGTTCCATGCCGAATACAGTTTCTGAAATCGATTCCTCATATATTATGGTATATACAAGGTGGCACTCATTGCACCTGAACTTTTAGAATAAAATTCACTGATGGAACTAAACTATTGGAAAAAGAAAATAACCTTTTATGGGCCATGTTTTTTTCACTCCATGACTACACAGTGTAGTAGGAAAAAAGCACTGACCTTGAGTTAGAAAAGCTGAGTCCTGCTCCCAGCTGTCACATATTAGGCAAGTGACCTAGGAATAATATCTCTCTGAACTTAATAATATCTCTCTGAACTATATTCTCTGAACTTCACTTTCTTTGTATCTATGTAATAGGGGTAATAATTCCTGTCCAGTCTATTTCACATAATTGTTAATAAGCCTAAATGAGGGAATAGATACATAGCATTCTGTTAAGTTGTAAAGCACTCTTCAAAATGTAAATAATTATCTTCATTTTCCCCCAAAAGAGCTTTAACTGACAACTAATTATGATATTGAAAATACTAATAATGAATAAACAATTTGCCTTTCAGAGAGACTTGGTTGTTTTCTGTTTTTTTTTTTTTTTTTTTTTTTTTGCCAGCAAGGAAATATTTCATTGCTTTGTGATTTACTATTCTGGTATTTCACATTTATAAAACCATTTGAAATGGACTAGTTCCAAGCTGAGTAAAAGTGAATAAAAAACTAGACTATCCTGAGAGAGATTATATGATATCTTGTGAATGTGGATTATGTGATCCCGTATAACATATATGTACTCATGGAAGTGTGATAAACACTATCAGTCACATGATGTATGCTGATGATATAATAAGCCTTGAAAATAATGTTGAAGCAGTTTTATTCAGTGACAGGATGAAGTTTCATTAAAATCTTGTCAACCAAAATTATCAGAAAGGAAATTTCCAAGTTTTTTTAATGGTTAAGGAAGCTGATCCCCTATCAATTTAAATCTTTTTGGAATTAAGTGGGAAAGTATTTTAATAATAGCAATAGTTTCAGTTATTAGAGTTAATGATTTACATCTCCTTCATTGCACATACACAAATATGTAAGAGGGTACCGTGAAAATCATCCTTATATCATGACATCTTTTTGGGGGGGGCTTTTTTTGTGGCTTTCAGGATCTTAGTTCCCCGACCAGGGTTTGAACCTGGGCCCTGGCAGTGAGAGTGCCAAGTCCTAATCACTGGGCTGCCAGGGAATTCCCATGACATCTATTTCTGTGATTTAGGACTGCCTACTGGAATATTGCCTCAAATAGTTATTGATATAAAGGAAACAAAGCTATTGAAAGCAAGCAGAGATGGTTCATAGTGCTACATATTAAGAAAGAATCAGTCTATTTTTAACTAAATCTTTTTTTTTTTTTGGTAAAGCCATTGGGGGTCTCTCTCTCTCTCTCTTTCTCTCTTTCCCTCTCCCACTCTTTCTTCTCCTCCCTCTTCCTCTCCCCCTTCTTTTCTCTCTCTCCTGTATCCTTTCTAATTTTAATTTTTCTTCCTTTCAAAGAGTATGTTTGTTGCACGTTAAAATGAAAACTTAGGGATCACTAGTCTTTTCACCACTATTAATTCTGCCTTTTCAGAGTGGCTTCCAGCAATACTTTGAGAATTATTCTCAAATCTTTCAAACTAACCTTTGAAACCCATAAGATGTTTATTTATTCTCTTCGATGTCATGGCAGTGATATGTAGATTTTTATCAAAGAACTGCTTCTGAAAATCAAAAATGCTGTTACTGAGACCAAGGAAAAAATTTACTTGTTAAATGGGGTTGTTTAATTTTGATACTATGTTTTACTTTTTTCATTAAAGCATTGAGATGTCACATGTAAAGCATCCCATTAAGCCACAGTCTGGTTGGAAACATGGTGTGGACTTAAGAGTGCTCATTGCAGCAATGGCCATTATGAACTGTCTTCTTTTATGGAAGTATTTTTAGCTTTGATTATTTGGTCCCATTAAACCTTAATTAAAAGTTAGATATTTTTGGAAACCATAAAGAAAACAAAAAGACAACTTACAGAATGGGAGAAAATATTTGCAAATGATGTGGCCAAGAAGAGCTTAATTTCCAAAATATACAAACAGCTCATACAACTCAATAACAAGAAAAGAAACAACCCAATCAAAAAATGGGCAGAAAAGCTAAATAGGCATTTCTCCAGAGAAGACATGCAGATGGCCAGTAGGCACATGAAAAGATGTTCAACATTGCTAATTATTAGAGAAATGCAAACCAAAACTATAATGAGGTATCACCTCACACCAGTCAGAATGGCCTTCATTAAAAAGTCTACAAACAAGAAATGCTGGAGAGTGTGTGGAGAAAAGAGAACCCTCCTAAATTGTTGGTAAGAATGTAAATTGGTGCAGCCACTGTGGAGAACAGTGCACAGGTTCCTTAAAAAACTAAAAATAGAGCCACCATATAACCCAGCAATCCCACTCCTGGGCATATATCAAGAGAAAACTCTAATTTGAAAAGACACATGCACCCCAATGTTCATAGCATCACTATTCACAATAGCCAAGACATGGAAACAACCTAAATGTCCATCGACAGAGGAATGGATAAAGAAGATGTGGTACATATATACAGTGGAATACTACTCAGTCATAAAGAATGAAATAATGCCTTTTGCAGCAACATGGAAAGACCAAGAGATTATCATACTAAGTGAAGACAGAGAAAGACAAATACCATATGATATCACTTATATGCGGGATCTAAAATATGATACAAATGAACTCATTTAAAAAACAGAAACAGACTCACGGACATAGAAAACAAACTTATGGTTACCAAAGGGGAAAGGAGGATGGGGGGAGAGATAAATTAGGAGTTTGGGATTAGCATATACAAAATACTATATATAAAATCAGTAAACAACAAGGTCCTAATGTATAGCACAGGGAACTATATTCAATATCCTGTAATAAACCATAATGGAAAAGAAAATGAAAAAGAATATTTTTCCCCTGTTCTATATAATTGCAAATTTCCTACATTTTTAGTTCTATTTTCAGAATGGATTCTTATATTGCCAAGAGTAAGACTCCAATTTAACACATTATTTATTATCTGCAGATACTGATCTGGGCAATGTTGAGGTAGAGAAACTTTATTCTTCAGCACCAAAGACCACCTCCCTTCCCTTTTGTTCAAGGCACCTCCTTCCATTTCCTTTGACTGGCTCAGAAAGCTGATCTTATTTTATTTTCTCTTTACTATTTACGGTCAAAAGTGTCATATGATGATCTTCCCAGGATTATTTGCCTTTTAGAATTGAGCACTAGGAGAAGAACTAAAGATACATACAGACACACACACACATACACACTCCCAATGTTTTCATATATATACATACATATCTACATCTATATCTATACACATTTATATTTATATCTGTATGTATATAGAGAGAGATATTAGGTAAGGGCCAGGAGAATCAGAACCTGAAAGACCTAGAGGTTGTGAGAACACTGCCCTTTCCCCCCCATTCATATTCTACTGAATCAAGACCCTGGTTCTTTTTAGGCTCACTACTCTTGCTGAATCCTTCCTTTGCAGTAGACTTTAAGTCCCATGAAAGCAGAGGCCTTTTACCACATTGGTCATTTCTGCATTCTTAGTGCCTATAAAAATGCTAACGTATATTTGTTGAATTAATAATCAGAGAACTTTTAAAATTCGCATATAATCTCATCAACCAGAAGTAGATGCTGCTAACATTTTAGTGCATTAATTTTCAGTTGTTTCTCTGTGTCACTTTCCCTCTCTCTCATTGGTTCTCTCTACTTCATTTAATATGAGTCGTCATTTTTACCAAGTCTCCAAGACCCATCTCAGCAGTGTATTAGAACCACTAAACAGTGTCCTTGCCACAAAAAAGTGTCACAATATCAACAAACTTTCATTTACCCATCTATATTTTCTGCCCCCTTTGATACAACACCCTGAGGATCTATTCCCCGATATACTCACTCAGTTCCTGTTAGCCAGGTCCTTCAGCTCCTTTGGTGTATGAACCATCTACTCCCTTGGTAGACCTAGCACTTCTCCAGTAGGATCAGGCTGAACTCTGACTCTGGTTGTTGGTCTGGAGTCTAGGACGGGAGATAGGGCTAGATCCTGAGGGGGGCCAACATTGTCTTATAATACATTTACCTCATTTGAGCCTTCTGCATAGTCTTCAATCAAGGGAACTTCTCTCTTCTAACAACGAAGGGTGAGGGTATTTTTCAGGTTTAGAGGGTTAGGGGGAATCTAGGAGTTCAAGTTGAGCAAGTGAATCTACTCAGATATCCTCATTCAAAATTTGTTAAGGCCCCATTCTTTCTCTATGAGGATCCAGACTTTGGCATAAAGACTGCCCTAGGCTGATAATTCAACCTCCTCTGATGCTCAGTCTCTTATGATCAAATCCCGTGTCAGTCTGCATTCTGGCTATGGGAGATTAAGGTCTTTTTAAAATGCTTCCAAGGAGGTCTCACTCATTGCTTTACATTGGTAATAAGCGATCTGAGCCTGTCATTTGCTTTCTTGAAAGCATCACTGGTGCTTAGCAAGAGTCATCCAAAACCAGTCTGAATAGTTACTAAGCTCCCTATATTTTGCAAACACTGGAGACTTTACAAAAGCTAGTGCATCTCTGCATTCCACCTACTGCTACTAATAGGTACTATTTGCCATTTAGCCACTGAGACTCTTTTCTACAACCTCTTGTGTTACCAACCGTATTAGTTCTTATTTCATAGAAGCAAGCTTGAAATGGGATTTTTGAGAAATTGATTTATTGAGGGGTCACCTGCCAGTAAATCCTTTAAGAGAGTGAGGAAGGGGGGTTAGAGCAGAGGAAGATCCAAGGCAAAGATGTGCTTTGAAGTGTAGTCTAGCTTGTTTCAAGTGGGAGGCCCTGCAACACGAATGACACCACAGAGTTATCCCACCTTGAGACAACGGTCGGGCATTTTGCACTATAAACTCCCAGGTATTTCCAAGAAAGACAGCTCCTTGCTGCTGAGGCCAATTCTCAAGAGGATGGAACTGTGAACTGTTAACATCCAATACTTATAGCAGCTAGGAGAATAGTTGCATCACTCAGTAAAGTGGATCCAAGCAAGGCACCAACTTATACTGTGTGGGCTCAGGGGCAAAATTTGTGCAGAAACCTGAAGGACACTATGCTGATGACTGGGGGAAGAACATTCTAGGCAAAGTAAATGGCAAGTGCAAGAGCCCTGAAGTGGAAATATTCTTGATGCATTCTAGTAATAGCAAGAAAGCTTAATGGAATATTACTCAGCCATAAAAAGAATGAAAAATGCCATTTGCAGCAACGTGGATGGAACTAGAGATTATCATACTAAGTAAAGTAAGTCAGACAGAAAAAGGCAAATACCATATAATATCACGTATATGTGGAATCTAAAAAAATGATACAAATGAACTTATTTACAGAACTGAAGTAGACTCAGACATAGGAAACAAACTTATGGTTACCAAAGGGGATAGCGGTGGTGGTGGTGGGGGACATAAATTAGGAGTTTGGGATTAACATATACACACTACTGTATATAAAATAGATCACTAATGGGAACCTACTGTATAGCACAGGGAACTATATACAATGTTTTGTAATAACCTCTAATGGATAAAAATCTGAAAAAGAACATATATGTATTCAGTTTTATATATATATATGTGAATAACTGAATCACTTTGCTGTACACCAGAAGCTAACACAACATTGTAAACCAACTATACTTCAATTAAAAAAAAGAGAGAGAGAGAAAAAAAAGAAAAGAAAAGAAAGCCTGTGCTATGGGCGTGCTGTGAGTGCGGGGAGAGTAGTAGATTAGGTCAGAGAGGTAGTTGGGCTCGAATGTGAACAAACAGCTTTATAGGCCATGGAATGGACCTTGGATTTTACTCTGAATGAGATGAGAACACACTGGAGGGTTTTTAACAGGGAAGTGACATTGTCTGACTTAACATTTTAAAAGATTCAACCTGGCTGCTGGGCTTAGAATAGACTGTAAAGTGGTAAGGGCAGAAGCAGGGAGACAAGTTAGGAAACTTTTGTCCTAAGGCAACAGATGTCTGTGGTTTGAATTAAAGTAGTAGTGGTAGAGGTGATGAGAAGCGATTGGATCCTGGATATATTTTGAAGGTCGTCCTAAAAGATTTTGTGGATGGATTTGATGTACAATGTGTGAGAGAGAAGTAAGGAAGTTTGGGGCCTAAACATCTGGAAGAATAGATGAGCTAAATAAATCCTGGGAGGCACAGATCTTTGACAGTGGAAATCAAAAGTTTGGTTTTGGGTATCTTAATTTGGAGATGACATTTAGAATCAATTGCAGATTTAGAGTAGGTAATGGAATATACAAGTCTGGAGTTTATAATTGATTAAAATAATTCCCTATTATTGAACATTTAGATTACTTCCATTATCTGTTGCTGTTATGAATGACATGGACATAACTATTTCATTATATACGTTGTTATACATTTGTCTACAAGCTTCCTAGAGGTGGAAGTTCTTCCTTCAGACTTTAGATACATGGCATTAATTGTGTTCTCCACAATTTTATAATCACTTCACCCTCTAACTAGCAGTGTACTGTTTCTCAATACCATTACCAATCCCAAATATTATTATTCTTTTAAATAGTTGTCATTTTGACAAATGAAAAAATGGCATTTCTCCTACTATTGATAAGATTGAGGATCTTTGTTCTAACGTTTGTCTCTCTGTCTTTCTTTCCTTTTATTTTTTGCTAAATTATTTGAGCTTCTTTAACAAAGTACCACAGAATGGGTGGCTTTAACAACTGAACTGTTTTTCTAGAGGCTAGAAGTCTGAATTAAGGTGTTAACAGGATTATTTTCTTCTGTGGTCTCTCCTTGGCTTGTACATGGCCGTCTTCTTTCTATGTGTTCACATGGGCTTATTTCTGTGCATGTCACTGTTCTAATCTCCTCTTTTTATAAGGACACCAGTCAGATCGGATTAGGGTCCATCCACATGCCTCATTTTACTAATTACCTCTTTGGAGGCTCTATCTCCAAATACAGCCGTATTGGCTGCTACAGCATCAATATAGGAATTTTGAGGGTACATAATTCAGTCTTTAGAACCAAGGATATTAACTCTTTTCATAAATATTCCAATTGCATTTGTTCTAGTGTTTAAATTGTCCATTGATTTTGTTAATGGAGTTTTTGCCAGTAAAGAAGTTTAAATTTAACCCCTTAATTCGTCTAAATTCAAATGTGTGATATGGTACAAGAGAAAGCTCTAATTTGACTTTTTTTCCCCAAGTATCCCATTATCTTCATACTCTTTATTGCAAAGTTATTTCCACATTAATTTGTGTTTGTTTACTTACCATGCATTGAGAACTCTTTCATCAAGCATCTGTTCATGCTTGAGTCATTGCCATGTTGTTTTAACTTTTATAACTTTTAAATTTGTCTTTAATATTTGGTTTGATCTCCCACTCATTTTAATTTTTAGACTTAGTTATTTTATTTTTACTTTTTTCAAAATGATCTTTGGAATCATTCTAAGTTTCCCCCTACAAAAAAATCCATTGACATTTTCATTGCAAAGTAGTCCATATTTTATGTTAGAGTTGTTCCTTAATAGCTTATAGTTTTGAAAGCTTTGAAAATGTCACCTTTTCCTAACATTTTTTCTTACAAGTTATTTCTAATATCAAGGAATACATTTATTTTTGCATACTTTTATATTTTTGTTTTGGTTACCATTTTTGTGAACTCTTGTGATACTTCTAATGATTTATAAATTCATACTTTTGCATTTTTAGGC
The DNA here is from genome assembly GCF_963455315.2 of Globicephala melas. Taxonomy (NCBI): domain Eukaryota; kingdom Metazoa; phylum Chordata; class Mammalia; order Artiodactyla; family Delphinidae; genus Globicephala; species Globicephala melas. The sequence continues at coordinate 47,548,998 of NC_083335.1, forward strand.
ATATGATAATCTAAAAATAGTGATAATTCTGTGACCTTTTTTCTAACATAACTCAAATTTCTATTTCATGCATTATTGAATTAGCCAGAATATCCATATAAATATTCATTTCTACTGGTGTTAGTAATGGTTCCATAGCTTGAACTTTATTTTCATTGGAACATTACAGGTATTTCTGTATCTTTTACCTACACCTGAAATTGGATCTATTGAGGTAATCTGTACAAATGGTCACATGAAAACCATGTTTGTTTACTTGTTTTTCATTGAAGTTCCTATTATATAGACTGCATTTCATTAGGTAATCCCTTTACTCTGTGAAATGTGGTGAGTGAAAAGAAGTGGGTGATACTTTCTATCCCATGCCTCTCAGGATTCTCCGAGTGATATCTTTAATAGTATAACTCATTCTTTTATTAAAGATGTTAATTCAAATCAATAAACATCATTGCATACCTGTAATATACAAGGCTCTGTGCCACGAGCTGAGAATATAGACGAATTAAGCTTTGTCCTTAACCTCAAAATTTTCTTTCTATTGGGGGAGACAGATACATAAACCAGTGGATGCAATACATTATGACTTATGGAAGATAGAATGAGAACACAAAAGATGGTATAGTCAGTTTTACCTGGGTTAGTGGGAAAGTCTTTTTCTGAGGATATGGAGGAGATAATACTTAAGATGAATCTTCAAAATTGGTTGCATGTTTGGCAGGCAAGCAAGCAAGAAAAGGCCATTGCAGACAGAAGGAACAGCATGAGCACATCTGTCTGTAGGTGTGAAATGTCCTAGTGTATTTGAAGCTTAATGGTATTTCAATATTGCCTGCTTTGATTGTTTAGGCATCAAAGAGCCAGAACATTCAAATCAAAATAAACTATTTATCATGTTTGTATTACTTGCCACTTTCAATTATTTGTGATTCTCCTCTCCTCCCAGGTTTTAGTGTAGATTATTAAGAATTGACTAAAGTGAGGCTAAAGTTAGATAATTGAAAGAGCTCAGAAAAAAAGTGCTACACAAATGAAAGGAATTATTGACTGAATATTAATTTTCATTTCCCTGACGAGTACAGTGGTGAAGACTGCTAATTATCCCACAATTTCATTCTCCCTTTCATATATAGGAATAGAATTTATGTTGGGCATATGACGAACTAGTCAAAGACTACATTTCACAGGCTCTGTGCTAGGTATGTAAGGCTAGCCATTGTGACCAGGTTTTTGCCAATGGGATATGAACAGAAGTGATGCGTCTCATGTCTAGGTCATTCATTTAAAAGAAAGGGGCATTTCCTCTCTTGTGTCTTTATGTCCTTCCTTCAGGCTGGAATGTAAACATAACAGGAGCTATACAATTCTCCTGGACAAAGAGATGGTAGGTATATATCAATGATATCAGATCAGTATGTTAGAAGGAACCAGGATCCCTGCTGATTTTGAAGCTGCCTACCCAGGTTCTGATGTGAAATAGAAATAAATCTCTCTAGTTTAAGCAGCTAAACCTAGTATTAAGACCTAGTATTCAAGGTCTCTTATTTATAGCAGCCAAATCAGTATCTAACATAACACAGGCACTATTTCTAGAAAAGGATTAGAAGAAATTCTTAGTGATTGTGGACTTGTCAATAAGTGAACCAACTGACCAAAATGAGAATTCTGCATTGGTAACCTTGGCTAATGCTCACGAAACAGAGAACTCTGCTGTAGCATCTCTCTCCATCTATAATGGAGAAAATACTTAAAGCAAAATTTTATTTTCATAATTTAAATATCTCTACACAGGAAATATTTTTCACATATCAACAGAATTAACACTAAAATAAATGTAATAGTCACTGTGCGGGAATTTTCCCAATGTGATATGAAAATAATTTATATAATTAAAAAATATATATTGATTAAGCTATTTCTGACCTACCATTCTTGAGAAAGAGTAAAAAGAAAAATTATCATATTGATTAATCCAGAAGCTCTGTGCCATTCTAAGCCCTCAGTGGGAAGTCTTCTTACCTGCAAGGAGCAGAATGACTTTGTGCCTGATAATTTTGCTCAGAATGATCAGTAGGAGAAAACGGAGGTTGTGAGTCTAACAGATGGCTTTAAAATTTCTCCTTTTGACAAGGAAAGCAAAGCAAGCTGAAAATATATCAACAGAAATGTTGATTTGTAAAGGTTGTACAGCTGGTACACTACTATCAGATGAATCAATAATTAAAGGATGATTTCTATTTTTCTGTGGTACACAAAGCAATAAATGGCTGCTGAGATTAATTATTAATTGAATTGACGCAAAGGGCTTTAATCAATATTAAAAGCTGCTTATTGTAAGCATACCGCAACCAAACACACATATCAAAACAGAAAAAAGTCTTTCTATTCAATTAGCAGGTTTGGAAAACATCATACTCACTTTCTGGGAAGCATCCCAGGGAGATGCTGATTAGTTAGAATGAAAGACTGATCAAAGGTATAGTTAAAAAGGCAATGTTTCTTTTCTTTTTTTTTTTTTAGTGGTGCGCGGGCCTCTCACTGTTGTGGCCTCTTCCGTTGCGGAGCACAAGCTCCGGACGTGCAGGTTCAGCGGCCATGGCTCACGGGCCCAGCCACTCCGCGGCGTGTGGGATCCTCCCGGATCGGGGCACGAACCCACGTCCCCTGCATTGGCAGGCGGACTCTCAACCACTGCACCACCAGGGAAGCCCGGGAATGTTTCTTAAAATGTCAGCTCAAAAGACTGAATTATGTTTGATACGGGATTTGGAGTTAGTGATTATTTTAGAAATGTCATTTAGGTCTTATATATAGTTGGAGATTTAAAATATCTATTGCAGCCAATTGAATCAAATTAGATTTCTTTGAGACTTTGATGCTGCAAATAAATCATTGGGCATATGGAGAAGTAGTGTTCAGCAATAGAAAAAACACTGAAATGGGAAAACAAGAGACCTAGGGTCTCGTCCTAGCTCTGCCATTAGCTAAATGTTGCCAAAGTTCTCTTCCAGCTTTGAATTCTGTGATTTCCAAAGGAAATTTCAGTCTTGCCAATGACAAAATTTTATGTATGTCCATGAATTTGAAATTTGCATGGAAAAGGATTTAGAAAATTTAATTTGATTCAGATCTCAAAACTCAGACCTCAAACTAGTGAATGAGAGAAAACTTTTTCTGGTTAGGATTGATAAAGAACCAATTATAGACTTCCCTGGTGGCGCAGTGGTTGGGAGTCCGCCTGCCGTTGCAGGGGACACAGGTTCGTGCCCCGGTCCGGGAAGATCCCACGTGCCGCGGAGCGGCTGGGCCCGTGAGCCATGGTTGCTGGGCCTGCGCGTCCGGAGGCTGTGCTCCGCAACGGGAGAGGCCACAACAGTGAGAGGCCTGCGTACCGCAAAAAAAAAAAAAAAAAAAAAAAAGAACCAATTATAAGTGTATTTACCTGATTGGGACCATTCATAAATGCAAACAACTCTATTCTTGGAGGGCAAAGGAGGTTACATCTGCTTATTATATGCACAAATGAATTGTGTTTTATTAAAAATCACAGCTTGCTCATAGTGTTATGAATAGCATACATGGATTTGCTTTTCTCAGAGATTTAAGAGGGAAATGATACTTACAACCCTGGAATGGTGAAAAAGCATTTGATTTAGCAGAAAGGAATTTTTATGTTTCAGTTTTTACGGGCTTTTGGTTTTTAGGAGAACTTCATTAAATGGATTGTAACCATATCTTCTCAATTCACAGCCCACATAATAAGCAATTCCATAAAGTGACCTTTCTTTATACGATTGTAAAGTATTACACAGAGTGTCCTAGTATCATTAGTATTATCTATTTGTGGTCATTGAAGAATCTTAGTTATAGAGATCTCACTACACTAGTCTACTACAGAACACTACATAAGAAAGATAAGAGTATACCATTAATTATACTTTTATTTACATGAACTAATGATTTTCTTAAAACAAGGGCTGAAAGGTATTCACTTAGAACTAGTCCCAGTAATAGAGTGACAACTCTGTATATTCCTTCTAGACTCTTTTTCATAATGATACTAACTTTATTTCATTAGCAGAGGAGAATACCCTGAAGGTTGCTTCAGTACTTGGCAACATTCAAAGTGGCACCAATAAGTGGCAGCTACTTCTGTTAATCTTTAGAAGCAGTAATTAAATTAAAATGAATTTTCCACCTCAAATCTCATATTCCATGTCAGTAGTATTCTTTATTTGCCAAGATATTTTTTTTTAACTAAGTTAGACAGATGGTTGTCTCTCTTTGAAAGACAAGGCAAAAAGCCAAAATAAAAGTGTCCAAAATAGCATGCTTCTATTAGAAATAGGAATTTGGGGATTTCCTATGTTTGAAATATATTATCTCAAGGCTTAAAATATCCTTTTTTAAAGAAAAATAAGCTTATAAATCCAAACTTGTAAAATGCAAACTCATACCTTGTTAAACCTGAAGCTCAGGGTACTATAGGCATAATAATAGTGTGAATTATAAGCTATTGTAACAGGTCTAAACCAAAGTGTTATGGGATCAATTGTCCCCCCCCCCGCAAAAAAAAAGAATAATGAAGTCCTAACCCCAAATAAGATCTTTGCAGATGTAATCAAGGTAAGATGAGATCATACTGGATTAGAGTGAGACCTGAACCCAATGACTAGTGTCTTTACAATGGGAGAGAGATTTGAAGACCAACATACAAACAGGGAAGAAGACCATGTGAGGACAGAGGAAGAGAAATGCCAAGGATTGCATTAACCACCAGAAGCTAGGAGAGAAGCATGGGACAGATTCTCCCTCACTGCCTCTAGAAGGAACCAATCCTGCTAACACCTTGATCAGACTTCTGGACTCCTGAACAGTAAGAGACTAAATTTTTGTTGTTTTAAGCCACCCAGTTTGTGGTACTTCGTTAAGGCAGCCCTACGAAACTAATACAAAGATATTTCGGTAAAGAATCACTCACTTAGGGAGTGAGTGAGGAAAAGGAAGGAGAGAATTTACTTTAAAGATCATATGCCTACAATATTTGTCTCTCTGTTACTGGCTTATTTCACTTAGCATGATGTCTTCCAGGTTTATCCATGTTGTCACAAATGGCAGGATTTCCTTATTTTTTAAGGCTGAATAATATTCTATTGTATGTTTAGACTATACTTTTTTGATCCATTCGTCTGTCAGTGGACATTGAGGTTGTTTCCATATCTTGGTTATTGTGCATAATATGGCAATGAACATGGGAAAGCAACTATCTCTTTGATATCCTAATTTCAATTATTTTGGCTTATACTCAGAAGTGAAATTGCTGGATCATATGGTAGTTCTATTTTTTAATATTTTGAGGAAATTACTGTTTTCCATAGCTGCTCTACCATTTTACATTTCTACCAACAGTGTACAAGGGTTCCAATTTCTCTACATCTTTGCCAACACATATTTTTTTGTTTTTATTTATAATCTCCATCCTAAGAGGTGTGAGGTGATATCTCGTGGTTTTGATATGCATTTCCCTGATGATTGGTGATGGTGCACACCTTTTCATGTACCTGTTAGCCATCTGTATGTCTTCTTTGGAGAAATGCCTATTCACATCCTTTCCGCCTTTTCTTAGTCGAGTTGTTTGGGCGTTTTTTGCTATTGAATTATAGGAGTTTATTTCGGATATTAACTCATCAATTATATGATTGGCAAATGTTTTCTCTCATTCCATAGATTGCCTTTTCATTTTGTTGATTGGCTCTTTTGCTGTGCAGAAACCTTTTAGTTTGATGTAGTTCCACTTGGTTGTATTGCCTGTGCTCTTTTGGTTTTATTACCTGGGCTTTTGGTGTCATAGCTAAGAAATCATTGCCAAGACTAATGATTCCACTTATATGAAGTATCTAAAATTGTCACCTCACAGAAGCAGAGAATACAATGATGGTTGCCGGGGGCTGGAATAAGTTCTAGAGACCTGTTGTACAGCATAGTCCCTATAGCTAACAATACTGTATGGTGGGGGATGGTGGGGGACAGAAATAGGTGAGGTAAAATAAATGACATAAGGATATGAAATGTACAGTGTGGGGAATATAGTAAATAACTATGGAATATGTTTGCAAGGTAACAGATCGTAACTAGACTTATGGTGATAATTTTGAAATGTATAGAAATATTGAATCACTGTGCTGTGGAACAGGAACTAACATAGTGTTTTAGATCAATTATACTTCAAAAATAAATAAAGAAACTCATAGAGAAAGGGTTCAGATTTGTGGTTACCAGAGGCAGAGGTTGTGGGGGGAGGGAATTGGATGAAGGCAGTCAAAAGGTACAAACTTCCAGGGCATCCCTGGTGGCGCAGTGGTTGAGAGTCCGCCTGCCGATGCAGGGGACGTGGGTTCGTGCCCCGGTCCGGGAGGATCCCACGTGCCACGGAGCGGCTGGGCCCGTGAGCCATGGCCGCTGAGCCTGCGAGTCCGGCGCCTGTGCTCCGCAATGGGAGAGGCCACAACAGTGAGAGGCCCTCGTACCACAAAAAAAAAAAAAAAGGTACAAACTTCCAGTTAAAAGATAAATAAGTACTAAGGATGTAATGTACAACATGGTAAATATAATTAACGCTGCTGCATGTTATATATGAAAGTTGTCAAGAGAGCAAATCCTAAGAGTTCTCATCACAAGGAAAAAATTTTTTTCTATTTCTTTAAGTTTAATCTATATGAGATAGTGGACATTCACTCAACTTACTGTGATAAACACTTCATGAGGTACGTTAAGTCAAATAATTATGCTGTGTGCCTTAAACTTATACAGTGCTGTATGTCAATTATATCTCAATAAAACTGGAAGAAAAAAAAAAAACATGGAATGTAAAATAATGAACAAAAACTACAAAAAACCCATTACTGTTTGGTAAACTGAAGAATGTCTTGAGAGGGTAGATCTCATGTTAAATGTTTTTACCATAAGAAAAAAACAAAGGGACACAAGGAGCCTTTTGGAAGTGATAGATATGTCTACTACCTTGATTGGTGGTGATGTCTTCATGGGTGTAGGCATATGTCTAAACTCATCATATTGTATACATTAAATATGTGCAGTTTCTTGTATATCAATTATGCCTCAAAAAGCTGTCAAAAAGAGATCACTTTTATAATTCAATTTGTGTAACAATATTTGTTTTGGGAATGTGTACAGCCAATTTCACCAGATTATGGTTGAAAGAGGAGGTGGTTTATTTTATATTTTATATAGATGTATTTTTATTTTGGGAAAGCTCTTTGTCCAATAAACATCTATGTTACACTTATTAAGAACTTTGGCAAACCTAAATTCATAGTCATCTACCAATCATTTCTTACTTTCAAGGACATTAAATCACTTTTAGAGTGGAAATGTTATCACATTGGCCTAAAAAATTCAAGCCACAGCATGGTGTGTCTGTCTGTCTGTCTATCTATTTATCTATCTAGCTATATGATTTTGACTTTTTGCAATGTAGACTGCTCTGTAACTGGGATAAGGCCCTTAACTGTGTTTCCTGTTCGACTTTTGGTGACCTCATGTAACCACTCCTCATATTTACCATGTTTTTGAATTTCCATTTAAAGACGTAAGAGTATCGTAGTGAGTCTGCTAAAAATATTCATTGTGTGCCTATCGTGGTACAGATGCTTTCTAGGTGCTAAAAATCCTATGCTAAGGATCCAAGATCGACTGAGTCCCTGTCCTCAAGGACCTTACATTTCAGTGGGGAAAGCAGAGAATAAAATGCAAATAAGTGAGAAGATTTCTAGTACTGAAAATAATAATAAGAACTATCATACTTTCAGGGAGGGTGACCAGGTGACCAATTTAGCCAAGGTGGTTAGGGAAAGCCTTTGTGGAAAAATGGTATTTGACTTGAGACTTGAAAGATGAGAAAGAGGCAGCCATGTAAATATTTGGGAGAAAAGTCATCCAA